>NC_052512.1:43323053-43511746 GCF_014356525.2 Nilaparvata lugens
CCTCCTCCTACGTCGTCTGTGATGAGGGTGAAGTGGGGGAGTCTGCGGAGGAGGCAGAACTGACTCAACCTTCAGCATAATCTCTCTCAGCACCTGAGCCATCACTGACAGCTGAAGTGAAACTGCTAGGCACAGCTCGCTGCTGCCTATACAACATAAAAGGCATACATTATATGGTTAGTTTCACGAAAAACTGTCAGTGTACATGTATATGAATAAAAAACGAGCCTCAAATTTTGACATTTAATAACTTTTTTAGGGTAAAATAAAGGAGACGGTGCCGCGCTACCTGACCACTGGGCTATTGTTCCAAAAAGGTGCATCCTCTAACTCTCGACTTTTGTGAGGTCCACGTTATAATGGCAGTGAAGAAAGATAGGAGAAAAACGTTGCCAAGTCTCTCAAATTTGCCACTGACTGTACACAGCTGTTACTCAATTCTTCCCATTAAATTTGATCTAATAATAATTATCATTTAATGTCAAATTAATCATAATTTGATTCAGAAATTTGCTTCCATAACTGAGATCAGATTTTTATTTTTACACAAACCTGAAATGGCGACTAATTTAAAAAGCTGTGATACACCAATCTGAATTCAAAACAACAGAAATTAAGTTAATTGGTAGGTATTCTATTCCAATTTCTTTAGAAAATGATAGAAAAACAGAAATCCTTTTTAAAATAAGTAATTTCAATGGAAATAAATCTGAAATAGCCTTTCAATATTATTTATACCGGTACGAGTAGGTCTAACCTATACGTGTAGGCTAACTGAAGCATGGATAAAGTCTAGAATGGTTAGTTATCTACTTTTAAAATGTCATTTCAGGTATTTTAATTTGTGTTTCTCAAACGGTAATGTCTAAAAATTATTTCATTGTTTCAAAAATACATTTTAAATGTTTTTCAATTAAACGACTTGTGTACCAAAGTATTTTGATAGAATGGAGAAAAAAATGGCGGATGAGTTACTTTTGTACAGTCAGTGTCAAAAGTAAAAATAAAATATTCTGGCAAAGTGACAACATTGCAAAGCTAGAGAGAGATAGCGCTATCTGTTTTGTTGTATGATAGGAAAGGACAGCAACAGTATTGTCAATCGTACACTGCCATTATAACGTGGACCTCACTATAGCATACTTTATTGTCCTCTGACTTCGCTTCATTATTCTCATTATTGGCCTCGTGTGCAATTCTAGCTGGTAGCACCAACATTGCACCTTACATATTTTATTTGTATTTTCTGCTATTATTGAATGTAAATCAGTGATCAAGTACTTGTAATTATTGTATTATTCCCAATGGTTCATCTGATGAAACTCAAATCGCTCACAAGCTGTATACAGACCAACTTGAGTGTTGTATACTCACTTCTGATACATTAAACTAATGAAAGAAGGATAAATAATAAATTGATTGATATAATATGACTGAGACGTATAATTCATAGACAGACATGACAAGTGACAAACTGATGAGACCATGAGACAAACCTCGACTCTCCACTCTATACAATATCGATATTAGATTATCGATATATTACAATATCGAATCATTACATTGAGTTACATACAATTCGATACTTATTGATCGTACTATTTGTTGTAATTCTATTAGATTGAACACAACTTGGCAAACATATTATGTGTATTGAATGAAAAAGGCTAAGAAATTGTCAAAAAACCACAGATTTATTGATACTTAGAAAGACCGGTTTCGGTTATTACACCATTGTCAATCTCTGATAAACTGGACAATTTCTTAGTCTTTTTCATTCAATATGAATAATATTACCACAATATCAACTTCTCAACTACACAATAGTTATTTGTATATCTAGAGTGAAAAGTGCTGTTTTTTCTCCCTGAGGGAAAAGTTTGAAGCCCGAGGCGAAGCCGAGGGCAACAATTTTTCTGAGGGAGAAAAAACATTTTTCACTCGTGATATACACAACATTTTTCCTCCACCTACATTTTTATAAAAACTGCAAATAAAATAATTTTTAAAAACGTATGTGACCAAACAATGTGTTACAACATAATCTAAAAAGTAAACAAAAACAGCTGGCTTGTAATCACAGTTCTCCTCCGACAGCACTATCTGTCGGCTAAAGTTGTAACAGCAATGGCCGCCACAACTACAGTTATGATGAAGTTCCCGTTTCAAATTTGATTAGTTAATAAGTAATATTCGTTGGTATTTTGAATAACATGGATTGAAAGAAAAAATATATAAATTTCTTCTAGTATAGTGATATGATGTTTGTAATAATAATTTCAGCATACAAACATATATTTTATATATCGATCAAATGTCTGGTTGAGGTATTGAATTTAGTTGGTTTAATGACTACTCTATATGCTTCCCCATCTGAGCTTAGACCTTCTAACCTATTACCATGTAAGTTTTAAAATAGAGATGCTTCCCATGTTATTTAAATGGAGTCACTTTTACTCCCCAGGGAGTTTTTTCTGTTTTTTAGTACCGAGAGCGAAAAAGTGACACTTTAGTATCATGTTTCAGGGAGTAAAGTAAGTACTTTTGACAGTAGGTGGAGGAAAAACACTTTTGCCCGTCGTGCAAACGCTATTTTTCACCACACACAAAAATAAACAATATATATATATATATGAGAATAGTTGTTTACTAAGCACTTCCGAAAGCAGAAATGGAAGGTGATAGCTCTAGCAAATCTGAGGTAATCTGAATATCAGGAAATTTTCCAAGTATTTTTATTCTGATTTGTCTAAATAAACTAAAAGATGATGTTCAATTATGTGGGAGGTTGAGTTTATACTTTTTTATTCTTTCAAATGACAATAAGATGATATTATTATAAATGTTTTAATTATTGAATAATGAAAAGTTTTTTGATCAGCTGTTTTTTGATCACCTTTCTTAGTCCCATGATAGTGGCTGGAAAGGGTACTCTTTTTGGCCTAGGCCGGAAAGAAACCTGTTCTGACGTCAGACGAGAGTCGTCTGCAAACAATGTCTTTCAGATCTACGTAGGGACTGGAAAACAGCTGCTTTCTGTGCAGTGTGGCGAAAAAATACAGATATAATCAGCTGATTAAAATTGAATTGCTCATGTTCGCGGCGCGTATATCTGTACGCACCTATACAGTATCATCACAATATGATACACAACACCATAATTTGATACAAAACTTCCAAACTTTGGCAACAGTGCAGAAATGATAGCGCTATCTGCTTTGTGGAATGATAGACAATGATAGCAACACCATTGCTAAACAAATACTGCCATTACAACGTGGACCTCACTATAGGAAGATGATACAAAGATCACATATGATACAGTATCAACACAATATGATACGCAACACCATAATTTTTTTTTTTTTTTTTTAAGATTACGTCCTAAAGACTCCAGTCATGGAGTATAAGACAAGTCATTATTACATAATAATTCTAACACTAAGTAGTTCAACCTAGTTTAGGTTTGAAAGGAATTCTTGTACACTATAAAAAGCTCTATCAACTAAATATTTTTTCATTTGTTTTTTGAAAATCTTCAAATCATCATTACTTTTCAAGATTTGAGGTAGCTTGTTATAAAATTTCCTACCAATATAATCTGGTTTTTGTTCAAATAACCTACTATTGTGACCCATTATATGATAATCTGCTCTGTTTCGCGTATAATACTCATGAACATCTGAATTCTGGATCACACCACTCGTTTTCACATGCATTACAACTTCATATACATACAAAGATGGCACAGTTAATAGACCAAGCTTTTTAAATAAAGGCCTACAAGAGTCTAACCTATTCACTTTCTCTATACATCTGAGTGCCTTCTTTTGAATCTTAAACACCCTGTCCATATTTTGTTGAGATGAATTACCCCATACTAATCCTAATATGATACAGTATCAACACAATATGATACAGTATCAACACAATATGATACACAACACCATAATTTGATACAAAACTTTCAAACTGTACCTTTTTTCTTCAGATTATGCAGGCACATTAGCAGTATGACGACACTTTTGAATAGCATTTCTTCAGTCATCTTCTGTGGTTTCTCGTTGATTGCTTTCCCCATTGCTAATAATTGTTGTAAATCATCGGGCTCTCCGATTGGCTCACTCACTTCCACAGCATGTAGACTCTCTCTCAGATCGACCAATAGCGCGTCACATACCTAAAACATGATACAGTATTAAAACAATATGATACAGTATCACCAGACATGATACAGTATCAACACAATGTGATTGACGGAGCGAAGTGAGGTCTAAGATTCAAGTCGACGGTTTAGCGTTTCTCGTAATGTTTAAATGTTTATATGTTTCGCATTCACGGCGAATCGCGGTAATAGATTTTCATGAAATTTGACAGGTATGTTCCTTTTTTAATTGCGCGTCGACGTATATACAAGGTTTTTAGAAATTTTGCTTTTCAAGGATAAATATAAAAGGAAAAAGGAGCCTCCTTCATACGCCAATATTAGAGTAAAAATCAGACTATAGAATTATTCATCATAAATCAGCTGACAAGTGATTACACAGATGTGTGGAGAAGCCAGTCTATTGCTGTATTTCCATAAGGTCTATAGTTTCAATCAGGTACTTGTGGATGAGAACACTGCGTGAGGTCTACTCTTGTAATTAGTTTTAGTTTATCAGAGATTGACAATGGTGTAATAACCGAAACCAGTCTTTCTAATTATCAATAAATCAGTGGTTTTTTGACAATGTCTTAGTCTTTTTCATTCAAGATTAATAAATATATAAAAAAATAAACTAGCTGACCTTCTGAGAGACGGGAGGACGGTTACAGAACCAAAACTGCGCACGCATATGAGAAGTCTCACCACAGCGCGTTTGAGAGCGCAATCAGCTGATTCAACCAAAAAATCAGCTGATTCCAGCTGTTGTTTACTCTTGTCTAACAGCTGATTTAGATTGCCCTCGGTTCCGTCAAAATGGGTGTTCAGTGCATAGGCTGCAAATAGAAGATTAAGATATTAATTCAAGTGTTATTAAAATTGTACATTTAAATCGAATCAAGCTTCATTCAATGACATTAGCCTATACTAGTAGTTCTGTGAACAGTAGACCTCACGCAGTATTCTCATCCACAAGTACCTGATTGAAACTATAGACCTTATGGAAATACAGCAATAGACTGGCTTCTCCACACATCTGTGTAATCACTTGTCAGCTGATTTATGATGAATAATTCTATAGTCTGATTTTTACTCTAATATTGGCGTATGAAGGAGGCTCCTTTTTCCTTTTATATTATCCTTGAAATGCAAAATTTTCAAAAACCTTGTATATACGTCGACGCGCTATTAAAAAAGGAACATACCTGTCGAATTTCATGAAAATCTATTACCGCGTTTCGCCGTAAATGCGCAACATATGAACATTTAAACATTAAGAGAAATGCAAAATTGAACTGTAAAATTAAGAAATTAATTCAAGTGTTATTAAAATATTGTACATTTAGATAGAATCAAGCTTCGTTCAATGACATTAGCCTATAGTGAGGTCCTTGTTATAATGACAGTATTTTATTAACTTCGGTGTTGCTATCCTTGTCTATCATTCGACAAAGCAGGTAGCACTATTCTATTCTAGCTCCGCAACGGTGCCAAATCTGTTTTTGACAATGTAGAAATATAATTAAGGCAGAGAATAGGCAACGCTGTTGTACTATCTTTATCCACAGCCATTTTAACGTGGACCTCACCATACATAAAATGACAATTAACATGACAACATAGATACAAGATATAACATAAGAAGATATGCCATGGTTTGTCGAATTTAGTCAAAGCTTGTAAGTTTTGTACAAATTATGGTGTTGTGTATCAAGTTGAGATGATACTGTATCATTTAGTGTTGATACTGTATCATGTGTGGTGATATGCCATGGTGTTGGACCGTTATGTTGCAAATGTGAGTGTTAACTGAAGCCGATAGTCCTAGTAGTTGTTTTTGGTGAAGCTATGTGACGCTGGTAGTCTCTCATACTGTGCCCTTCTTACACTCTTATACTCCCAACAACACACTAATAATAGACAGTGTATAGGGTGTCTATGTTGCAAATGTGAGTGTTAACTGAAGCCGATAGTCCTAGTAGTTGTTTTTGGTGAAGCTATGTGACGCTGGTAGTCTCTCATACTGTACCCTTCTTACACTCTTACACTCCCAACAACACACTAATAATAGACAGTGTATAGGGTGTCTATGTTGCAAATGTGAGTGTTAACTGAAGCCGATAGTCCTAGTAGTTGTTTTTGGTGAAGCTATGTGACGCTGGTAGTCTCTCATACTGTATCCTTCTTACACTCTACACTCCCAACAACACACTAATAATAGACAGTGTATAGGGTGTCTATGTTGCAAATGTGAGTGTTAACTGAAGCCGATAGTCCTAGTAGTTGTTTTTGGTGAAGCTATGTGACGCTGGTAGTCTCTCATACTGTATCCTTCTTACACTCTTACACTCCCAACAACACACTAATAATAGACAGTGTATAGGTGTCTATGTTGCAAATGTGAGTGTTAACTGAAGCCGATAGTCCTAGTAGTTGTTTTTGGTGAAGCTATGTGACGCTGGTAGTCTCTCATACTGTACCCTTCTTACACTCTTACACTCCCAACAACACACTAATAATAGACAGTGTATAGGGTGTCTATGTTGCAAATGTGAGTGTTAACTGAAGCCGATAGTCCTAGTAGTTGTTTTTGGTGAAGCTATGTGACGCTGGTAGTCTCTCATACTGTGCCCTTCTTACACTCCCAACAACACACTAATAATAGACAGTAGTCGACAGTAATCGGAGAAGAAATTTGCAATATAGACGACCTTGGCTATATCACCATAAATGATACAGTATCAACACTATATCACCATAAATGATACAGTATCAACACTAAATGATACAGTATCATCTCAACTTGATACACAACACCATAATTTGATACAAATCTACTAAACTTCGAATAAATTCTACAAACCATGGCATGTCTTCTTATGCTATCATTCCTCTATGATATCACCTCAATATGATACAGTATCACCACAATACGATACAGTATCACCACAATAAAATGCAGTATCACCTCAACACCTTGATACACAACACCATAATTTGATACAAAACGTTTAAACTTTGAATGAATTCTACAAACCATGACATATCTTCTTATGCTATCTTGTATTTTAGGTGCAGATCAGTAGATTATCATAGTTGACCGAGCGAAGTGAGGTCTAAGATTCAAGTGGACGGTTTTGCATTTCTCTTCATGTTTTTATGTTTCGCATTTACGGCGAAACGCAGCAATAGATTTTTATGAAATTTGACAGATATGTTCCTTTTTGAATTTCGCGTCGACATATACATAGGATTTTTGGAAATTTTGTATTTTAAGGATAATACAAAAGGAAAAAGGAGCCTCCTTCATTCGCCAATATTAGAGTAAAAATCTGACTATAAAATTAATCATCATAAATCAGCTGACAAGTGATTACACAGATGTGTGGAGAAGCCAGTCTTTCAAGGATAATATAAAAGGAAAAAGGAGCCTCCTTCATTCGCCAATATTAGAGTAAAAATCAGACTATAAAATTAATAATCATAAGTCAGCTGACAAGTGATTACACAGATGTGTGGAGAAGCCAGTCTATTGCTGTATTTCCATAAGGTCTATAGTTTCAATCAGGTACTTGTGGATGAGAATACTGCGTGAGGTCTACTGTTCACAGAATTACTAGTATATCATAGATCAGCTGTCGAGTGGATTATAAATTGCATGCCATGACGCATGCAATTCAATATCTCAATGTAACTAATTGAAAACACAGCTGTTGTGTGAACTATTAATTGCATGCAGTGAGGCATGCAATTGATAACTTGAAGAAGCATAGTATTTTCTCCCGACTTTTCTCTGCTTTCAACTTGGTAAGCTTTTGATGATAGTAGCATAGCTGTTCACATCAAATTATTAGCATTGTCGATACAACAACCCAAACAGCCATTAGTCATTTATACACTGATATCACGCCGACAGGACAAAATTTACTCTGATGGACAGTATTAGAAGAGAATGTGGTTTTTATCTGCGCGAGGTCTACTGTTCACAGAACTACTAGTTAAAAGTTGACTTACTCACCATCTCATGTAATGGTAGACGGCATCCAATGAATAGTTCCGACTTCCAGCCAATGTGCCTAGTTGATTGTGAGGCAAACCCTCCCCCGGTTTCCATAATAGAGCCTGAAAAAACACAAATGATACAGAATCTCCACATATGATACAGTATCACCACACATGATACAGTATCAACACAAAATGATACTTATTATTATTAAACGAAAATCCAAATTAAAAGCTGTGATTCACCCCGAAGACTTCTGCTACTGAAAATATTGACAACAGGGTGAACAGCTAGATGGAAATTCGATGAGCGCTATTATTCAAAAATTATTTGTCAGCCCGGGAATCGAACCCAGTACCTCCTAATTGCCGGTCAGGAATGCTTACCCTTACACCAAACTGACAATCTCTGAATAGCAGAGCTCATTTTATACGAAGCCATAGCGGCCAGCCAGTCTACAGATGGAAATTACTCAAATTAATTTGAGAAATTGAAATTATTCAAATGCCAATGAATTAATTATTATTAAACGAAAATCCAAATTAAATGCTGTGATTCACCCGAAGACTTCTGCTACTGTAAATATTGACAACAGGATAAACAGCTAGATAGAAATTCGATGAGCGCTACCATTCAAAAATTATTTGTCAGCCCGGGACTCGAACCCAGTACCTCAGTAATTTCCATCTGTAGACTGGCTGGCCTCTTTGGCTTCGTATAAAATGTGCGCTGCTATCCAGAGATTGTCAGTTTGGTGTAAGGGTAAGCATTCCTGACCGGCAATTAGGAGGTACTGGGTTCGATTCCTGGGCTGACAATAATTTTTGAATAGTAGCGCTCATCGAATTTCCATCTAGCTGTTTACCCTGTTGTCAATATTTGCTGTAGCAGAAGCCTTCGGGGTGATTTACAGCATTCAATTTTGGATTTTCGTTTAATAATAATCAATTCATTGGCATTTGAATAATTGCAATATCTCAGTAATATCATAGAGAAACAATAGCATAAGTAGATATCCCATGGTATAGGACGTTTATGTCGCAACTTTTACTGTTATCTCAAGCTGATAATCCACGTAGTTCTTTCCTGTGAAGCTTTATGACGCTGGTAGTCTCTCATACTGTGCCGTTCATACACTCTTACCCGGTCAAAACAGTAAAAATCGACAATAATCGAGAGTAATCGGCTTGAGATAACAGTAAAAGTTGCGACATAAACGCCCCATACCATGGGATATCTACTTACGCTATTGCTTCTCTATGGTAATATCCATCTGTAGACTGGCTGGCCGCTATGGCTTCGTATAAAATGAGCGCTGCTATTCAGAGATTGTCAGTTTGGTGTAAAGCCCGGTCCAGACGCTCAATTTTACCATCAGTTTTTTTGCTCAAGCAAAAGACGGATCGTTTGGTTCAAGCAAAAGACGGATGTAAAATTGCGTCCACACGCATCCGTCTTATGTCGGCCATTTTCCTATGTTTGTGCTCACACGCTCAGTTCGTCATCAACTATGGAAGAGCTGGTACTCTTGACCACTTTTGTTTTGTGTGTAAAAAATAGGAAAAAGTCTGGTGTGGTGCACTCACACAACTTTCCTTGCCGTTATGAAAATTGATCACCTGACGCTAGTGTTACCGCACATCTCGAGTCTACTATTTGAGCCAGCTGGTGACAGGGCAATAACGCTGGAGACACACATGAGGTCTGCTATCACTTCATAGTGAATGATTTAATAGAACCAACAATAATTTGCAATTGAATAATCACATTTTCTCGAATTTAAAGCTTATTTTCAATTTTAGGTGAAAATGTTACTGAACCTTAATTGTAGAGATTTTCATGCTCAATCTACTCCACTTGATTTTTTTTGTTTCAATTGTATCTGAAGCCTAATAATTGGGAATCTATCTGCATTGATGGGGCGGAGCTCCTGAAATTTTTACAGATATGGGACTTGTGGCAGTTGATAGAGCTTATCGATGACTGTTTTAGGTATGAATTTGATCAAAATCGTTGGAGCCGTTTTCGAGAAAATTGCAAAAAACCCTGTTTTTGACAACATTTTCCCCATTTTAGCTGCCATCTTGAATTGCATTTGATCGAAATTGTTCGTGTCGGATCCTTATAGTGAAAGGACCTTAAGTTCCAAATTTCAAGTCATTCCGTTAATTGGGAGATGAGATATCGTGTACACAGACGCACATACACTCATACACACACACACACACACACACACACACACACACACACACACACACACACACACACAGACGCACATACACTCATACACACACACACACACACACACACACACACACACACACACACACACACACACACACACACAAACACACATATACAGACCAATACCCAAAAACCACTTTTTTGGACTCAGGGGACCTTGAAACGTATAGAAATTTAGAAATTGGGGTACCTTAATTTTTTTCGGAAAGCAATACTTTCCTTACCTATGGTAATAGGGCAAGGAAAGTAAAAAGGTAGAGTTCATCGTTCACGTTAGAGTAGGGACTGGTTGTTAAAAAGACACAAATTTTCTCACGTTGCATTGCTTCGAGAATTGCAAGATGAATCTGAAAATATGTTTATAATTTTGTTTATATATGTTCCTCATTTACGGTGAAACGCGGAAATAGATTTTCCTGAAATTCGACAGGTATGTTATGTTCCTCTTTAAATTGCGCGTCGACGTATATACGAGGTTTTTTGAAATTTTGCATTTTATGGATAATACAAAAGGAAAAGAAGTCTCTTTCGAACGCCAATATTACCGTAAAAATCAGACTATAGACATCATTAATCAACTGTCGAGTGGATTATTACTTGCATGCAAAATAGTGAGTGGGTTTTTGATTTTGTATTCAAATTTTTTAAATAAGTGCAATATTTCTAAAGTTTTTAATTTATTGTGATACATTCTGTGATTCATTTAGAGTATAAAATCAACCTTCAGAATTCAAAATTTTAAATCATCATTCTTGGACCGAAAATCAAGTGACGAAGCAGTGTGTGATTACATAACCTTATCTTTTGGACAACATTAACATTTTATCAAAATTTTTGGAGAGAAATAGTACAGACTCAGTCTAGTTATTCCTCCAATGTCATAATTGTATTATGATTATAGTATTTTATACAATAAATGAAATGAATGAATGAATATCCCATTGTAATTTGGTAAAAATCAGCTGGCGTGTGGACTATTAATTGCAATCAATGAGGCATGCAATATTGATAACTCGATGTAGCTTATTATTTTTTAATATATTTATTATGAATATCCCATTATAATTTGGTAAAAATCAGCTGTCGTGTGGACTATTAATTGCAATCAATGAGGCATGCAATATTGATAACTCGATGTAGCTTATTATTTGTTCTCCTGACTTTTCTCTGCTTTCAACTCGGTAAGCTTTTAATGATATTAGCATAGTTGTTTAAAACAAATTATTGAAAGTAAGAAAGAAATATGAAAGAAAGAAAGAAATATTTATTGCCAAAATCATCAAACAAACTTTACAAATGTGAAAAATATAAAAAATTTCATATACAATACATTGCAAAAACTTAAAATTAAAATATTTTCAATTTAAAAATCGATTATAATATTATCATTGGCGTTACCAGCAAAACTAAGTAGTTTGAGCGATGGCAACGAGTAATCAGTCGGCTATAATTAGTGGCTTGAGATTCAGTCGAAAATAGAAAAAATATAATAAAGAAAAAAGAAACATATGGAATGTATGAAAAACTAGAAAAAAAATAAATTTTCAATCCGAAAAGAAGAAGCACTAAGAGTGAAATACTAAGAGAGCAGAAAAAGTAGAATGAATTCATAATAATTTAAAAACTCAAAAGAAAAAGAGATGATTCATGTAATTATTAATCTACAATTCACTGTACATATGTAATCCATTTAGTAACATAATGTAATTCATTTGTAGCATATATGCAATTCCTTTTGTAAGCAAAGAGAGAATTAGAAAAACAATACAATACAGTACACATGACACAAAAAATAAAACTTAAACTCAGAGAGAGAAAATTAATCTGGGAGTATAGCCCTACTAATAATAAATTCAGAGGAACTGAGGAAGACAGTATATTTACATCAAATTAAAATATTTTAGGAATGATATCTTCTGTCTTTATCCAGCTTTCAATTTTTAATTTAAGTGCTTTTGTAGGTTTTCTTGCAATGAAATGTTCTGGCATAAAATTAATAAGCTTTTTTGTTGTATAGTTGAATTGTCTTCTGCATATAGTTAGATCTGTTCTATTAGCATTCTAATGCTAGTAATTATTTTTAATGTTAATAATTAGGCTATTGTCGATACAACTAAAATCATAATATAAACATCAAATTCTGAGAGTATCATGAGAATCAAAAAAGAAAAAAGCGTTACATAAATTCGATAAAAAAACTTGCTTATTTTCAAGTACTCGCGATGCATTTTATTAATTTGAGGGCGCTGAATCCGAATCTGAAATCACAATTTCTCTATCTCCATTTTTACGCGTTTTAGGTTTTGGTGGATAGGCAAAAGACGGACGGTTTGATGGAAAAAGATTCGCGGCCGATACATTTTAAGTTTGACGACTTAAGCTTGAAGACCGTCCGATCCGTTTTACCGTCCCCAGACGCAACGACTTACATGCTCCGACTTTTGCTTGAGCAAAAGACTGAAGCTAAACTTGATCGTCTGTACCGGGCTTAAGGGTAAGCATCCCTGACCGGCAATTAGGAGGTACAGGGTTCGATTCCCGGGCTGACAAATAATTTTTGAATAGTAGCGCTCATCGAATTTCTGTTTGACTTGAGCTCAATCTATTTATAATGTAACATAGGATACAGTATCAACACGATATGATACAGTATCATCTCAACTTCGTACACAACACCACAATTTGATACAAAGCTACCAAACTCTACAAACCATCGGTCCGTATCTTCTTGTGCTATGTTTTCTGTATGATTTCAGGTCAATCTATTTATAATTTAACATAAATGATACAGTATCAACACGATATGATACAGTGGCATCTCAACTTGATACATAACACCACAATTTGATACAAAACTTCCAAACTTTGAATGAATTCTACAAACCATGGCATATCTTCTTACTATGCTATCTTTCTCTATTGTCTCACCATCAATGATACGGGTATCATCACAGAATAATACAGTATCAACACAATATGATACAGTATCAACTTGATACACGAAACCAGAGTTTGATGCAAAACTTCCGAACTCTGAATGAATTCTACAAACCATGGGTATATTCTTGTGCTATATTTTCTGTATGATTATTATTTTATTCATGATTTGGGCTCAATCTATTTTTGATACAATATGATACAGTATCAACTTGATACACAACACCATGATTTGATACAAAACTTCCGAACTCTGAATGAATTCTACAAACCATGGGTATATTCTTGTGCTATATTTTCTGTATGATTATTATTTTATTCATGATTTGGGCTCAATCTATTTTAATTTAACATGATATAGTATCATGTCAACTTGATACACAACACCATGATTTGATACAAAACTTCCAAACTTCGAATGAATTCTACAAACCATGGGTATCTTCTTCTTGTGTTATATTTTCTGTTATGATTTGAGCTTAATCCAAATTACAGATAGAAATTACTGAGATATTGCAATTATTCAGATGCTAATGAATTAATTATTATTATTAAACGAAAATCCAAATTGAAATGCTGTAATACACCCCGAAAACTTTTGCTACTGCAAATATTATTGCAATATCAGTAATTTCCATGTGTAGACTGGCTGGCCGCTATGGCTTCGTATAAAATGAGCGCTGCTATCCAGAGATTGTCAGTTTGGTGTAAGGGTAAGCATTCCTGACCGGCAATTAGGAGGTACAGGGTTCGATTCCCGGGCTGACAAATAATTTTTGAATAGTAGCGCTCATCGAATTTCCATTTAGCTGTTTACCCTGTTGTCAATATTTACAGTAGCAGAAGTCTTCCGAGTAAATTACAGAATTTAATTTGGATTTTCGTTTAATAATAATTAAAATTTGATAGATAATTAGAAAATACCTGGGTATAATAATGTGTAGCCAGCCCATAGTCCCAGCCTGGTTGAATATCCACCATATAACGAAAAAGATCTCCCAGGTAAATGAGACACCTGTGTGCCAAGTTTTCTGCCCATTCTTCTCCTCCTTCTCCTCTCCTCCTCACTTCATCACCAGTCGCCGCCATCTTGTCTACTCCATTGCCGGCAACACTATGACTGTTATTTATTCCTGCAATCATTCAAAATAATTTGTCAATAAGAGAAAAAATAGCCAAGGTTTGTAGAATTCATTCAAAGTTCGGAAGTTTTGTATAAAATTATGTTCTTGTGTATCAAGTTGAGATGATAGTGCATCGTATTATGTTGATACTGTATCATATTGTATGTTTTGATACTGCATCATTTTGTAGGCCTAATGCCATAGAGAAAAGATAGCATGAGAAGATATGCCATGGTTTGTAAAATTCATTCGAAGTTTGGAAGTTTTGTATCGAATTATGGCGTTGTGTATCAAGTTGACATGATACTGTATCGTTCTGTGTTGATATTGTATCATATTGTGGAGATACCTTAGAGAAAAGATAGCATCAGTAGATATGCCTTGGTTTGTAGAATTCATTCAAAGTTCGGAAGTTTTGTAACAAATTATGGTATTGTGTATCAAGTTGAGATGATACTGAATCGTATTGTGTTGATACTGTATCATAGTTGATGATACTGTATCATTTTGTGGTTATGCCATAGAGAAAAGATAGCATAAGAAGATATGACATGGTTTGTAAAATTCATTCAAAGTTCGGAAGTTTGGTATCAAATTATGGTGTTGTGTATCAAGTTGAGATGATAGTGCATCGTATTATGTTGATACTGCATCATACGTGTTGATGCTGTATCATTTTGTGGTAGAAAGAGAAAAGATATCATAAGAAGATATGCCATGGTTTGGAGAATTCATTCAAAGTTCGGAAGTTTTGTAACAAATTATGGTGTTGTGTATCAAGTTGACATGATACTGTATCGTTCTGTGTTGATATTGTATCATTTTGTGGTTATGCCATACAGAAAAGATAGCATAAGAATATATGCCATGGTTTGTAGAATTCATTCAAAGTTCGGAAGTTTTGTATCGAATTATGGCGTTGTGTATCAAGTTGAGATGATAGTGCATCGTATTATGTTGATACTGCATCATACGTGTTGATGCTGTATCATTTTGTGGTAGAAAGAGAAAAGATATCATAAGAAGATATGCCATGGTTTGGAGAATTCATTCAAAGTTCGGAAGTTTTGTAACAAATTATGGTGTTGTGTATCAAGTTGACATGATACTGTATCGTTCTGTGTTGATATTGTATCATTTTGTGGTTATGCCATACAGAAAAGATAGCATAAGAATATATGCCATGGTTTGTAGAATTCATTCAAAGTTCGGAAGTTTTGTATCGAATTATGGCGTTGTGTATCAAGTTGAGATGTTACTGTATCGTATTGTGTTGATATTGCAAATTTCTTCTCCGATTACTGTCGACTACTGTCTATTATCAGTGTGTTGTTGGGAGTGTAAAAAGGGCACAGTGTGAGAGACTACCAGCGTCACATAGCTTCACCAAAAACAACTACTAGGACTATCGGCTTCAGTTAACACTCACATTTGCAACATAGACACCCTATACACTGTCTATTATTAGTGTGTTGTTGTGAGTGTAAGAGTGTAAGAAGGGCACAGTATGAGAGACTACCAGCGTCACATAGCTTCACCAAAAACAACTACTAGGACTATCGGCTTAGGTTAACACTCACATTTGCAACATAGACACCCTATACACTGTCTATTATTAGTGTGTTGTTGGGAGTGTAAGAGTGTAAGAAGGGCACAGTATGAGAGACTACCAGCGTCACATAGCTTCACCAAAAACAACTACTAGGACTATCGGCTTCAGTTAACACTCACATTTGCAACATAGACACCCTATACACTGTCTATTATTAGTGTGTTGTTGTGAGTGTAAGAGTGTAAGAAGGGCACAGTATGAGAGACTACCAGCGTCACATAGCTTCACCAAAAACAACTACTAGGACTATCGGCTTAGGTTAACACTCACATTTGCAACATAGACACCCTATACACTGTCTATATTAGTGTGTTGTTGGGAGTGTAAGAGTGTAAGAAGGGCACAGTATGAGAGACTACCAGCGTCACATAGCTTCACCAAAAACAACTACTAGGACTATCGGCTTCAGTTAACACTCACATTTGCAACATAGAACCCTATACACTGTCTTATTAGTGTGTTGTTGTGAGTGTAAGAGTGTAAGAAGGGCACAGTATGAGAGACTACCAGCGTCACATAGCTTCACCAAAAACAACTATAGGACTATCGGCTTAGGTTAACACTCACATTGCAACATAGACACCCTATACACTGTCTTATTAGTGTGTTGTTGGGAGTGTAAGAGTGTAAGAAGGGCACAGTATGAGAGATACCAGCGTCACATAGCTTCACCAAAAAAAACTACTAGGACTATCGGCTTCAGTTAACACTCACATTTGCAACATAGACACCCTATACACTGTCTATTATTAGTGTGTTGTTGGGAGTGTAAGAGTGTAAGAAGGGCACAGTATGAGAGACTACCAGCGTCACATAGCTTCACCAAAAAAAACTACTAGGACTATCGGCTTCAGTTACACTCACATTTGCAACATAGACACCCTATACACTGTCTATTATTAGTGTGTTGTTGGGAGTGTAAGAGTGTAAGAAGGGCACAGTATGAGAGACTACCAGCGTCACATAGCTTCCCAAAAACAACTACTAAGACTATCGGCTTCAGTTAACACTCACATTTGCAACATAGACACCCTATACACTGTCTATTATTAGTGTGTTGTTGGGAGTGTAAGAAGGGCACAGTATGAGAGACTACTAGCGTCACATAGCTTCACCAAAAACAACTACTAAGACTATCGGCTTCAGTTAACACTCACATTTGCAACATAGATACCCTATACACTGTCTATTATTAGTGTGTTGTTGGGAGTGTACGAGTGTAAGAAGGGCACAGTATGAGAGACTACCAGCGTCACATAGCTTCACCAAAAACAACTACTAGGACTATCGGCTTCAGTTAGCACTCACATTTGCAACATAGACACCCTATACACTGTCTATTATTAGTGTGTTGTTGGGAGTGTAAGAGTGTAAGAAGGGCACAGTATGAGAGACTACCAGCGTCACATAGCTTCACCAAAAACAACTACTAGGACTATCGGCTTCAGTTAACACTCACATTTGCAACATAGACACCCTATACACTGTCTATTATTAGTGTGTTGTTGGGAGTGTAAGAGTGTAAGAAGGGCACAGTATGAGAGACTACCAGCGTCACATAGCTTCACCAAAAACAACTACTAGGACTATCGGCTTCAGTTAACACTCACATTTGCAACATAACGGTCCAACACCATGGCATATCTTCTTATGCTATCTTTTCTCTATTTTACCATTATACTCATTCAAAAAATATGATCGGGTGTTACCCGTGCTCCGCAAGGGTCTGTTAAAAGCACAAATAGATTAAAATAAGTTTAATAGTTCTTAGCTGATATTGACAAGTATTAACAACTGTAATAATTTATGATAGAACTTTTTGATTGTTTTTCTAAGTTACATTAACTTTTCTCATTTTCATTTCATTCATTGAGAAAATACTACAATCATAATAATAATTATGACATTGAAGGAAAAACTAGGCTGAGCCTGTACTATTTCTCTCCAAAAATTTTTAAAAAAAGTTAATGTTTGAACCGTTTTGGGCGAAAGTATGTGGTACTTTTCTGTAAGTTGTGTAATTCTGAATGATTGAATAAATGTTGTCCAAAGGTTGAGGTTATGATATCACATACTTCTCCGTCACTTGATTTTTGGTCCAGGAATAATTATTTGAAGATTTTGAATTTTGAAGGTTGACAATACTTAAAATGAATCACATAATGTATCACAATGAATAAAAAACTTGAGAAATATTGCACTTATTTCAAAAATTTAAATACAGAATCACAAATATTTCTCATCTCATCATCATCTGTCAATTACACAAATTAAATAAATTTCTTTTCATTACTAAAATTGTAATTAATTGATAAATAGAAGTAAAAAAACGCCTTTAAACACCTACGGTAAATTAACAATCTGGTGCACGATCTTGCATTTCTCAGAGCTAGAAAAGGATAGAGCTATCTGCTTTGTGGAATGATATACAAGAATAGCAACACAAATGATGATGAAACACTGCCATTATAACGTGGACCTCACTATAGAACGAGAACAACCACAACAAGATACAGTATCACCACAATATGATACACAACACCATAATTTGATACCAAACTTTGGCAACAGTGAAGAAAGGATAGCGCTATCTGCTTTGAGGAATGATAGACAAGGTTAGCAACACAAATGATAATAAAATACTGCCATTATAACGTGGACCTCACTATAGGAAGATGATACAGTATCAACACAATATGATACACAACACCATAATTTGATACAAAACTCCCAAACTTGGGCAACAGTGCGGAAAGGATAGCGCTATCTGCTTTGTCGAATGATAGACAAGGATAGCAAAACCATTGCTAAACAAATACTGCCATTACAACGTGGACCTCACTATAGGAAGATGATACAAAGATCACATATGATACAGTATCAACACAATATGGTACAGTATCAACACAATATGATACACAAAAAAATAATTTGATACAAAACTTCCAAACTGCGTGGACTCACTGTACCTTTCTTGAGCCCAAGATCTTCGAAGTAGACTAATGAATCGTTGGTTGTTGCATGGGGGTATTCACACTGAAGTCGCCAAAGTATATGATGGTAAAGTCCCACTCCAGCGTTTATATGCTCCACCACTAGATACATTTCTTCCTGTTCCCAGTCACTGGAACCGTTATCCACCTGGAACAGTTATAATAATACCTGATACTTGAACAGTTACTGATACCATAGAGAAAAGGAAGCATTAAAAAAAATCTGGTGTGACGCACTAACACAACTTTCCTTGCCGTTATGAAAATTGATCACCTCAATAAGTGTTCACGCGCATCTCAAGTCTACTTATAAACTAGTAGTTCTGTGAACAGTAGACCTCACGCAGTATTCTCATCCACAAGTACCTGATTGAAACTATAGACCTTATGGAAATACAGCAATAGACTGGCTTCTCGACACATCTGTGTAATCACTTGTCAGCTGATTTATGATGAATAATTCTATAGTCTGATTTTTACTTTCCTTGCCCTATTACCATAGGTAAAGAAAGTATTGCTTTCCGAAAAAAATCTGGTGTGGCGCACTCACACAACTTTCCTTGCCGTTATGAAAATTGATCACCTGACGCTAGTGTTCACGCGCATCTCAAGTCTACTATTTAAAGATATGAGCCAGCTGGTGACAGGACAATAACGCTGGAGACATAAGAGGTCTGCTATCTCATAGTGAATGATTTAATAGAATAAACAGTTTGCAATTATTGAATAATCACATTTTCTCGAATTTCAAGCTTTTTCTCAATTTTAGGTGAAAATGTTAAGGTGTGTTTTCGTAACGGGCAGACGACAGAATTCACTTTAAATTAACATTGGTTCTTATGGGAGTATTCACCCATCGGCAGAAAGTTGAGCAGAAAAAAAGAACTGTTCAAATCAGAGACGAACTGTCGTTCATCTTGCCATTCTTTATAAGGCCTATCAACACAATGCTATTTTGCTTCGACCGATCACTGCTCGTGAACCGTTTTGTCGAAAAAAAACTAATTTCGGGATTCTGTCGACGAGAACAGACAGCTTCGAATCACTTTTCTGCTCTGATCACGTGACACCAGCAGAATAATCTTTCTGTGGATCAGACGCCATGTTCTTTTTAACCTCAATCTTTAATTGTTGGATGGTTTGTTTTGATATTGGTTGTCAGATTTCGGATTGCTACTATTATACTGTGAAATTAATTTGCAGTGGAAAATTGAGGTATAAAATATTTCTATTGGTTTCTTTATTCTTATAATTTTTACAAGAGAAATTGAAAATGGATTTACAACAGAAAGGCGTGAAATTTTCGAAGTTCAAAGTTTTGTACTTTCCAGACCTGCACAACGAATTACCTATTTGAAAAATAGAATATGGTTAGAAATTGCTGATGTAATAGAGGATTCAAGTAAGTACACTTAAATTTCTCATAATAAAGTAGGCTAGATTTACCGTACACAATTATTTGATATAAATTTTATGAGTAGCCTACTAGCATGTTTACAATTTTTATTCAGGTAGCCCACTGTAGTAGGCCTTTAATAACCTAGTCTCTAGGCCTAAATTGCTATCTTTTTCATTTTTCAAGAGGTTAGAAGTTGACAAAAGTTTATTTATTTCTTTTTTTAATGTTTAATTTGTAGTATTTAATAATAATGTAAATCATAGACTAGCTAGTTTGTGTATGGTAGAGAATTATCACAAGAAAGAGAGAAATCTAATCAACTGATTAGATTTGAACTCATTCAAGATTGATTGATTAGATTAACATTGAATAATCAGATTCAAAACATTATTCAACCAAGATAACATTTAGCATTTCATGCTAACAATCTTTTATACTTTCAGTAAGTTGGCCTAATCACAAAATACATTTTTTATAATGCAGCTAGTGAGCTAGTAGTTTTCACAAACAGATTTATTAAAAATAATATCATAATTTGACTTAGAAGTATTTCATTACATTCTAAGTCCTAAACTTCCATTATCCTTGTTGCACCTCAAAATATTGTAAACCCATAGTTTATCAATATAATAACAAAACTAACCTGACTATTAAAACATTTACTTTGTCTCTGGTATCTATCTATGAATTGATCTTCTCTTAATTTATAATTCAAAATCACTTGGAAACAATATTAAATAGATTGTTATAACTTGATCAGAGTCAGTGTAATTGAATATTGAAAGACTGCCATTGGAAAAATATAAAATAGTAGGTACTATTTTTCTGGTTGACCATTGCTACCAAACTCATTTAAACTACAATAGTAATGTATTTGAAAAACTTATTCATGCTCTATTGATCGATATATTGCGTGATGCCAGGTATATCATGTGAATAGTATAAATTAAAACAGGAGACACACAACATAGATAGATTAAAAACACTGAAAAACTTACATTATAATCGGAAATTTTTAAGGAACTGTGTCCCCTTTCTCAACCGAGCAGAGAGTGTAATGTAAGTTTTTCAGTGTTTTTAATCTATCTATGTCGTGTGTCACCTGTTTTAATTTATATTATAAAACTTTAAAGTGTTTTCTGTTATGTGCTATGAATGTAAGTATATACTTATAGTATTTATATCTAATGTAAATAGTTTATTGAGGCCCAGTTCACTTCTAATTTATTCAAAGTCCAAACTATGTCTTATCATTGATGATTAACTTCACATTATCTCCAAAATGAATATGCTGAAAGATTATGTTTCTGTTTTCAGGTACCATTTACAAACAAAATATTGGAGAGAATGTGCTCAAAGGAAATGCATATGAATTCTTTTTTGTTGACCAGGATGGAACAATTCTTTGGAACCAATACTTAGAATAAGTTAGTTAGGTAAGATAAAATTCCACTCATTTTTTAAACTTTATATAGGCGATGTCATTTTATACAGTTTCCCATTTTTTAAAAAGGTTTATCCACTTCAATGTTTTATTATCGATTTGATGGTAGATATTCAAATAGTAAGATTTAACTATGGTACGTGACTAAAATAATAGAAAAACTGACTGAATTTTGAAATCATTAATAGCTTACAGGAAATCTTAATATTTCGAAACTACCTGAAACCACATGAGATCAAGATGGACAGTTGAGAAGAGTGCTTAAAAAACAATGTATTCACTTATCATTCAGGGAATAGAGTTATTCATAATATTTGGGATTCCTTCCATAAAGAAATAATTTATGTAACATTATCTAATAATGTGATAACATTACATCAATAATTTGATGTTAAAATTGTTTTTAAAACACTCTTCTCAACTGTCCATCTTGATCTTGAGTGGATGATAACTTTATAAATGACCATACATTAGAACTATGAATAGATGACTTCAAAAATTCACCCAGCAAGTGCTGGTAGAAAACACTGAATAATAGCTTTTAATGACAGTCATTCCACCTTTTAAAATTTATGATTAAATTCATGGATGAAATACCCACATTTTTCTGAGAGAGATTTATGTATTTGCAGTTTGGTATTCATTTTCAAATCACTTAGTTCTACTTATAATGTTGTAGATAATCATCATTTCAGATTAAGCAATTGATTTATTGATTATTTCCATTTGTTTCATTAAACTTGTTTCTCTAAATGTAGAACTAAAAATTACTTTATGCAGTACATTTTGGAAGAGTTAAGTAAACCAAACGGTCGAGAAGTAGGCCTACTGACCACAGAAATAAATAAATAATTGTTCATGGTATCCAAAAATATATTGTTCACCAACAAGTTCTTTTGATCTAGGTGCACACTGATTAATCCCAATTCCTGCATGGAGATTTATTTATTCAATCATTCAGAATTACACAACTAACAGATTGATGCTAATAATAATTCAACTGAATATTGGTTTATTGGAATTTCTCATATAATATTACTTTGTCATTCATTATTGGAGGGTTCCTTCCCAAGAAATATAATTAAAAACTTATACAGATTACAATCAATTTCAGAATTCACTTTGCAAAGTTTTTTTTTTATAATGAATAATAAATTATCTATTACTTTTTGATTTCAGGCCTAGTGATGTACCAGCCAGAAGTAGAGGATGACAAAGAAAATCAACTATGGATAATATTCCATGGATATGATTCATGTATGATGTAGTAGCCTACAGAAGAAAGAGATGGACTAATCTAAGAAATATATTCATTTTTTCAGTACATCTTGATGTGTTTATTTCATGTTATTCATAATAATATCTCCTTTTTCTGATCGCTCCTGCTAACTGCTTCAATTCAGGTAGTTTTGAAGAAAACAGCAAGTGACATGAAATTAATAAAATATGTTTTAATTGTTTATACTTGAGGGATTTTTAAATCTATATTTAACCCAAAAGCATCCAACTCTTATTAACAACTTCATTGGTTCTGTATGTCTTCTGCTTTATTGGAACTAATAAAATTATTTAACATTGCTGACTGGCAAATGCTATAGGTAACACGTAGTTAAATAATAGACTTGAATTGGATATAAAATAGGGTATCACAATTATTATGTATTGTATTAAGAATTAAGTAATAGTACTTATTTACTGCATTGAAGGGGTAATAATTCTTTGAATATGAAAAATAACTTAAGCAAAAGTTGAAAATATGATGTTCCAAGCCACATCAAATATAATCACTTTCAATTCTACCTTCTAGGCTATATTTCCAAGGTTTTGATTAAAATTGATAAGCTTCTAGAACATTATAGTGAATAAGAGTTTGAAAGGCTACTCTAATTCTAATTAATACCCTAATAAAGTATTAATTTTAATAGGGCAACTTTAATGGTTAATTGTAGAAAATAACTAGTAGGCCTACCCTAAAATATTCAAAATAAGCATGACCAGTTTCTAATTATGTCATTGTCAAGAGAGTCCTTATTGAAAATGTCGAAACTAATCATGCTTCATTTTGGAATATCACAAGGGTACTAGTTACCTTCTATAATTAATAAATATTCATCCATTTTAAAATAGGCTATGTGTTATTTAAAGTACCATAACAGAACTCGTTTATTAAAGCAAGATATAGTTATCTCAACAATAATTATTAGAATTAGTTCGCCTGTTTGAATACACTTTGTACATGTCATATGTGTTAATCTATAATAATAATAATTTCCAATATTCGTATAGCTTTTACTGGTGAAGAGTCCCTAATTGAACATTGCCTGAGAAGGCATATTGATTTAGGCAGTCAATTGGCCTCACGATTCTTATACATGATTGTATATCAGCCTGGACCGTACCCATCCAATGATCAAAAAGGGGACTGCTAAAATAAAATTGCCTAAAAAACGTTTACAATATTGATATCCCTTGGTGTAATATATCCCATAGATTCCAAGAATGCCAAAATTAAAGCACTTATTTATTATTTATTTATTGATTTTTTTTCGATAGAGCTTCAATAGGCCTTTGAAGTTGAATACGGTACTCATAGTAGGTAGGCCTACCTATAAACGATGTGATTCAAAGAACATGCATTGACTCTGAAGGCAATTGATTCTAGTTAATAAAATAATTATAATAATATCTTATTAATAATGGAATGCTTCTAGTTAATAAAATAATATCTTATTAATAATGAAATACAATCAGTTACTTCAAATAATTTACCCTTACAAATTTCAAGCATAGGTTTCTTGCTATCTCAAGCCAACTACTGTCTACTATCATAGGGAAAAGATAGTACAAGATAATACACTAGATATGTCATGGTAGAGGACCGTTATGTTGCAAATGTGAGTGTTTACTGAAGCCGATAGTCCTAGTAGTTGTTTTTGGTGAAGCTATGTGACGCTGGTAGTCTCTCATAATGTGCCCTTCTTACACTCTTACACCCCCAACAACACACTAATAATAGACAGTGTATAGGGTGTCTATGTTGCAAATGTGAGTGTTAACTGAAGCAGATAGTCCTAGTAGTTGTTTTTGGTGAAGCTATGTGACGCTGGTAGTCTCTCATACTGTGCCCTTCTCACACTCTTACACTCCCAACAACACACTAATAATAGACAGTGTATAGGGTGTCTATGTTGCAAATGTGAGTGTTAACTGAAGCCGATAGTCCTAGTAGTTGTATTTGGTGAAGCTATGTGACGCTGGTAGTCTCTCATACTGTGCCCTTCTTACACTACCAACAACACACTAATAATAGACAGTGTATAGGGTGTCTATGTTGGAAATGTGAGTGTTAACTGAAGCCGATAGTCCTAGTAGTTGTTTTTGGTGAAGCTATGTGACGCTGGTAGTCTCTCATACTGTGCCCTTCTTACACTCTTACACTCCCAACAACACACTAATAATAGACAGTGTATAGGGTGTCTATGTTGCAAATGTGAGTGTTAACTGAAGCCGATAGTCCTAGTAGTTGTTTTTGGTGAAGCTATGTGACGCTGGTAGTCTCTCATACTGTGCCCTTCTTACACTCTTACACTCCCAACAACACACTAATAATGGACAGTGTATAGGGTGTCTATAGTGAAAATGTGAGTGTTAACTGAAGCCGATAGTCCTAGTAGTTGTTTTTGGTGAAGCTATGTGACGCTGGTAGTCTCTCATACTGTGCCCTTCTCACACTCTTACACTCCCAACAACACACTAATAATAGACAGTGTATAGGGTGTCTATGTTGCTAATGTAAGTGTTAACTAAAGCCGATAGTCCTAGTAGTTGTTTTTGGTGAAGCTATGTGACGCTGGTAGTCTCTCATACTGTGCCCTTCCTACACTCTTACACTCCCAACAACACACTAATAATAGACAGTGTATATTGTGTCTATGTTGCAAATGTGAGTGTTAACTGAAGCCGATAGTCCTAGTAGTTGTTTTTGGTGAAGCTATGTGACGCTGGTAGTCTCTCATACTGTGCCCTTCTTACACTCCCAACAACACACTAATAATAGACAGTGTATAGGGTGTCTATGTTGCAAATGTGAGTGTTAACTGAATCCGATAGTCCTAGTAGTTGTTTTTGGTGAAGCTATGTGACGCTGGTAGTCTCTCATACTGTGCCCTTCTCACACTCTCACACTCCCAACAACACACTAATAATAGACAGTATTTTAAGCATAGAGAAAATATAGAGATATATAGCATAAGAAATAACATGATAAAGGACCGTTAAGTTGCAAATTACTGTCGACTACTGTCTATTATTTGTGTGTTGTTGAGAGTGTAAGGCTCAATTGACACTTAGGCGACTCAGGTGGAAAAAAGACTGGACTCTAGTGGAGAGCATGTGTTTCCAAATGGTGACACTCAGACCAGTCGATTCTAGTCTCCGCGACGTCACCATTTGAATACACATGCTCTCCACTAGAGTCCAGTCTCTTCTCCACCTGAGTCGCCTAAGTTTGAGTTGAGCCTGAGAGTGTAAGAACGGCACAGTATGAGAGACTACCAGCAAACAGAAAATATGACATAATATTAGGTTTCGTTTACCTTTTCGATACTAAACTAGATGATACGAAACTAACCTTGCACTGCACTGAATGACACAAAACTCAATTGAATGATACAGAACTATGATGAAATGATACAGAACTAACCTTCCATTGCACCGAATGATACACAACTAATATGAAAATAACTAATATGATTTTTTTATCTTACTGAGCTGTGTGTTTTTGTTTTTCTAATTGATTCTGATTGTAAATATTGTGAGTTTGAATAAATAAAATTTGAATTTGATACACAACTAATGATACGTATCCAATTATTTGATACGGAACTAACCTTTCTGATACGTTTGGCAGTGGCTATAACGTCATAGTAGGCTTTCCGCCACAATAGCTCCTCTGCGCGTCTAAACTGCGCATGCGCAGTGGCACCTTCCCCTCCTCCTCCTCCTCCAACTCCCCCACCACCTAGCAGCAGCAAACGTTCGCAAGCGTCTCGCAAACGTGCACGCAAGCTGCACGCCCTAGGCGCGAACAGTTCGCGAACACTTCTCGCGTTGCCTCGAATATCATCTAGTTGGTGGGCAGCATCACTCACGCATCTAAAATCAAATAAATTGAGATTATATTAATTTGAATTAAATTATAAATAAATCATCCTTATTAACCTTCCGGCAGTCGTGCTGTTGTAAAAAGTATCAGTTTTTTTTTGCTGCACAAAACTATTGAATGGTGTGGTGTCAGTGAATGAGTCACCTATGCATTCCAAAACTTTCCCCCCATCATTCCACTGAGTTGCAGTATCAACCGAGCAATGGTTCAGTCTTTAGGTGCCATTTAGTCGCCACAGTGCATAAGATAGGGAAAGACTGTATACGGGGACTGTAAACGAACCAGTAACACGGAATTGATGGCTTTGCTTGATGTACCTTATTGGGCTATGAATTTTTGATTAGTACCTTATTGGTACTACCCTTTTCTAGGTCCACAACGATGCCAATTATGTTTTTGACGGTGTAGAAATATAATTAATTAATGGAGAGAATCGGCATCGCTACTCTACTATCTTTATCCACTGCCATTATAAAGTAGACCTCACTATAAATTTGTCAAGTTCCACAAACTTTGCAGGGTAGGCCTATACAAATAAAAAAATTTTTTTGTGTAATATTACAAAAAGGGCATAACACTGACAAATACAAACAAGTAATTTGAATAATAGAATTGGCTGAATGAATATTATAAATTTAATAACAATACGCTCTTACCCTAATACCTATTGTGCTAAATTATAGGCTAGGTTATATTATTGTGTTGTAGGGTATAATACATTCAATGAGTTTTGCATAGTAGTTCAATAATGTAATCTAATTATAAGTATTCTCTATACAGTTTATAGATGATTTGTGAGGTTTTACCTATTTATTGTAATCAAATTAAATTGTTTAAAAATGAGGAATATGTAAACTTGACAGGTTGAATTTTGTGTTGGTCAACATTTTACTTACCTGTATAAACGTTTTGTCAAATCAACATTTTCATTTCGAACATCCGAGATCGGATTGTAGTTTTTCTTCATGATATCATCTCATTTTCATCCGGATAATTATCATCAATTTCTTATCAAATTTTCCACACGTCTAGAAAAACGACTTTATCACCTCCAAACGCAGCCATCTTGAATTTGAACGTCATGCCATGCCATCATAATTACAGTGCAACGCTGAGCAATGCCTACTTGAACCAGGGGAAAATATAGGACGCCGCATGAGGAAGCCTCGCTCACTTGCCTCGGCGAGGCAAAGTGACATCACTAGAGAACATGTCGGTACTAGGCATAAGAAGATATAATAATATTTTACCTCAAAATCAAAATTTATTTCATTCATAGAATAATCATATTTCAAATTTTTTAAGCATAATTTGATATCATACTGAAGTATTATTTCGATTTTTTAAACGGAAGCATATTTTTACAAGCCTGCAAAGAAAACACGGCCATTGCCACAAAAGCTGTTTTCTTGTCTCTTTCCGGTCGTATTATTAGGGAAGGTAAGCAGTGATAATTTTTATCCATTTCAATCTGTTTATAATAACTGTTTAATATCTTTTTCTTATTTTTAATTATTTCTTCATTACATTTTTATCAAAAATATTTATTTGTTTTACAGGTAGGTCATAAAATATTGAGTAGAAAAGTCAACGTAAATGACATGTTGGTTTTAGGTTATAACATACCGTACCTTCAGTTAACGTTAAATTTATTAGCATGTTTCATTATTACTTAATGATTTATTAAATGGAATTAAATTCCTATAATGTCATATGCTAAACTATAATAAATTTTGATACAACATCTTTGTTCATTACATAATTTATATTATGAGCAAATCTGTAAGTTAACCAAACTTACTCTTCTAACAAAACAAAATATTACAAAAAAATTTTGTTATTACTATTGTTCTTGTCAATATTTAGCAAACAATTGTTGTTCATCACTCAATTTATTTCTAGTAATTTATCTAAATATTCTAAAAATTAGTCGTGTCTTCATTAGCTACCTACCTAACCTATAAACAACACTATACAGAGTTGATTGTTGCTTCCACGCTATACATCATTTAATCTTTGTTGTGCTATGTAAGTTTGTTTCACAAAATAATGTTCAAATTTCCATTTCAATTCAGTTTCATTCTACATGTATCTTTAAAAAGTTAACCTCATTCTCTTATTTTTCAGTTAAAATGGCTCGTTATTCACATGAACCAGACAATGCAACAAAATCTTGCAAAGCTAGGGGATCAAACCTCAGAGTACACTTTAAGGTAAGTTACAAATAAAAAGGTTGAAAGATATTGTTGGATTAAAAACGTGTGATAAGTTATATTCAGTTGGAGAATTTATGTGTTGTAGAATCTTGGATCAACACACACGTAACTCGGGTAGAAAAAAGTCTTTACTATAGTCGAGAGCATGTGTTTCCAAATGGTGACACTCAGACCAGTCGATTCTAGTCTCCGCGACGTCACCATTTGAAAACACAAGCTCTCGACCAGTCAAGTCTTTTCTCTACCTGAGTCGCGTAAGTGTGAGTTAAGCCTTTAGTTAATTTTGTTTAAGTTATCTATTAATAATAAATCTATTGTATTGTTTTCAATTCAAGAAAATTAATTTGAATATAATATTGATTATAAACTAATGCTACAGGTTTCAGTAGGAAGAAATTGTTTTAATAACTTATCTAAAATTTGACAAGGATTCCAAAGGATCGGTTTCAAGTTTGTAACGTAATCTTTGGGAAAATAGTTCGTTGGAAATTTGTTGTACAATACGTATTTTAAACTATTGTGTTCTCTAAAATTATCAATTCTAAATGAAAAATGTTCAGCCACTTGAATGCCTATTTATTGTGATCTCTATTGATTGATTTATTATTGAATATTATTCTCTATTCATTTATACAAATTAAGTTCATGATCAAAATGTTAGGGAGAGGAAAAATAAGGTAACCTTGTGCTATTCCTCTCCCAAATTTAGATAACACATACTCCAAAATAGGTCAGGTCTTGTAGTTCTTTATTTCACAAAATTTTCAGTCCAAGTATTTTTACAAAGTAGATTTTCAAATTTAGGTGCTTCAAAACTAAACATAGAAGAAATATTTCAGATTATATAACTAAAAAAGGAAATATTCACTAATAAAAAATATAATTATTTCGAAGAATTATTGATAAACAAACTTTATTCTCTTGAAACTTATTGTGTGTAGAACATGATTCAGGCTATTCTACCGTTTAATTCTGTCTATTTTTTGTGTGAATAACATGATTCAGGTAATTCTGCTGTGTGGCCACCTAACGGGAAAACCGGAAGAACATTGAATTCCTCATAAATTTTCCCAATTACTCATGGATTTTTCATAAATTTTAATTAATTTAGTAAAGAAGTGTACAGTAACAATAAACACAAATAAAAAACTTGATGGCCAGCAATAATAATTGGCAATGTTTTTGAACCACCTAACCTAAAAAAATATCCAAAAACATCAATCTTCTTGTCATGTCAAAATTGTCAATATATTTGGAAATTTAAATATGCTATTCGCAATTTGTCATGGAAGATGAAACTGAAGATTTCCATAATAAATTCTTTACGAATGTATCTTGCTCCTCAAGTACCGCGGATAGTACTCTACCTGGAAAATCCGAAATTTTGTTCTGGAAAACCGGGAATTACTCATGATTTTTTTATTTTAAAATGGGTGGCCACCCTGTTCTACTATTTAATTGTCTCTTTTTTGACTAATTCTGTATTTTTTGGGTTTAGAACACGAGGGAAACAGCGAAGGCCATTCGTAAGATGCCTCTGCGTCGGGCCGTGCGTTACCTGAAGAACGTCACAGACAAGAAGGAGTGTGTTCCCTTCAGGAGGTTCAATGGCGGGGTTGGTCGTTGTGCGCAGGTTAGTTCTCAATTTTTAATTTATTTTTCAAATAAAATTATAAATAAGATTAAGCTCAAATCATAACAGAAAAGATAGCTTAAGAAGATATGCCATGGTTTGTAGAATTCATTCAAAGTTTGGAAGTCTTGTATCAAATTGTTGTGTTGTGTATCAAGTTGAGATGATACTGTATCATATTGTGTTGATACTGTATTATTCTGTAATGATACTGTATCATTTATGGTGAGACAATAGAGAAAGACAGCATAATAAGAAGATATACCATGGTTTGTAGAATTCATTCAAAATTTGGAGGTTTTGTATCAAACTGTGGTGCCATGTATCAAGTTGAGATGATACTGTATCATATTGTGGTGATACTGTTTCATTTATGGTGATATGCCATGGTAAAGGATCGTTATGTTGCAAATGTGAGTGTTAACTGAAGCCGATAGTCCTAGTAGTTGTTTTTGGTGAAGCTATGTGACGCTGGTAGTCTCTCATACTGTGCCCTTCTTACACTCTTACACTCCCAACAACACACTAAGGCTCAACTCACATTTACGCGACTCAGGTGGAGAAGAGACTCGAGTCCAGTCGAGAGCATGTGTTTTCAAATGGTGACGTCGCGGAGACTAGAATCGACTGGTCTGAGTGTCACCATTTGGAAACACATGCTCTCTACTGGAGTCGAGTCTCTTCTCCACCTGAGTCGCCTAAGTGTGAGTTGAGCCAAAAGGTGCGTACAGATTTACGCGCCGCCAACATGAGCAATTCACTTTTAATCAGCTGATGCCAAGCTTTTTTTATCTGTATCTTACCGTTTCTGTGAAAATACAGATATAGTCAGATGATTAAAAGTGAATTGCTCATGTTCGCAGCGCGTATATCTGTACGCACCTTAATGCCCGGCTGCAGAGTCGTCACATGAAGTTAAAATCAGGCATTCAACTTATTTATGAAGCCATAACTCCAGTTTTCGTTGCACAGATGTCAAAGTAAACTATAGCTCCAATAAAACTAAAAACGCCCAATTAGACACATGATTTCGTTGCAGAGTCGTCAAATAGAGCTTAATATCGGGGACCGAGCTTCGCTTCGCTCTGGAGTACAAAAGCATAACAAATTTATTACGAAAGAAGAAATTATAATAAAATTCATACAGAAATGTTCTATCTAATCACAGTAAATTGAGATAAATTCCCAGAGGAATGCAAAAATTTCTCTCACAAAGGCCCAGTTGCACAAAAGCCGGTTAAATTTTAATTCTGATTAACTTCATGTGAACCAAATCAGAGAAGAACATTTCAAAAAGATGGATCTACTGGAATTAATCAGGATTGAAAATAACCCGGCTTTTTTTGCAACCGGCACTAAGTACCTGATTGAATGATTACAAAAGTTCAACAGCTGAGTTATAATTTTGACACAGTCTCACACACATGAACTCGCTCACTCACTTCAATCACCAACAAACGAGCACAGTATAAGAGACTACCAGCGTCACATAGCTTCACCAAAAACAACTACTTGGACTATCGGCTTCAGTTAACACTCATTTGCAACATAACGGTCCTTTACCATGGCGTATCACCATGAATGATACAGTATTACCACAATATGATACAGTATAAACACAATGGCCCATATGAATAAAACCAGAGCAAATGCTCATGAGCAAGAGCATGGAGCATAAGGTTTTGCTCATGAGCAAAAGAATTTGCTCATTTTTATATGAATAAGCTTCACCTTATACTTTCATCTTATGCTCCTGAACTCTAGAGCAAATGCTCACGTATTTTAAAGATTTTTTATCAGCTGATTCGCTTTTGTAGCCTTACTTTGTTTTTATAGCTTACGGAAGCGCTAAATATGCATGTAGGGGGCACCGCTTGTGTTTGCGTCGTCTGCTCTGTTTTCTATTTATGAATAGAGTTTAGGTTAGTTGAGTTTAGAATTTTTAAATAATAGCGTGAAAAATGTCATCTCTATAATAATCTTCAGCATATTCTTATAATATCAATAGCTTCTTATAATCGTCTACACTTTCATCTTCTTAAATGCATATTTCCTATTTTATGATGGCTATCTTTATATCAGGTAGCTATCTTTTGTATTTATTCTTTTGTAGGAAGGAATAATGGTGATATATATCATGGTTGAATCTAAAAAAAGTTTTATAGTTCTCATCTATTGGTTGTGATCGTATCTGGTATAGTTTCCTCTTCCTCACAGGAATTAGTTGAGCCATTTTACTATGAGCAAAAGGTTATAAGCTGCTCTAGACTGGACTCACCTTTTTTGAAGCATTTGCTTCAAAAGTTGAGCAAATGCTCCAGTTTATTCATACAATTTTGAGTATAAGCTTTTACTTTTGAGCAAATGCTCAAACTATTTTTTTGATGAGCATGAGCAAAAGGTTTTGCTGACGTTTATTCATAGAAAATGAAGCAAATGCTCCATATTTTAGAAGTATAAGCAAATGCTCAACTTTATTCATATGGCCCAATATGTTACAGTATCATCTCATCAACTTGATACACAACACCACAATTTGATACAAAAAGTTGACCCTAATAGTAGACTTTTTGTATTAGATTATATACTGTTATACCTAAAAATAATGTATTTTTCAGTGTGTAACTTACAATTTATTAATAAATTGAAAGAGATTTTGCCGATGATGATGCTGATTATATTGATTCTATTCAGTGATGATACCAATCAATATTTCAGAGTTCACCAAGTCTGAGGCTCCTTTAAAAAAATTCCAACAGTTTCCTGGTTATTATCATAAAGAAAACTGGACGTAGTCTACTGAAGTTGCATTTAAGTCGATTTTTACTTTCCTTGCCCTATTACCATAGGTAAGGAGAGTATTGCTTTCCGAAAAAAATTAAGGTACACCAATTTCTATACGTTTCAAGGTCCCCTGAGTCCAAAAAACTTGTTTTTTGGGTATTGGTCTGTATGTGTGTGTGTGTATGAGTGTATGGGCGTCTGTTTACACGATATCTCATCTCCCAATTAACGGAATGACTTGAAATTTGGAACTTAAGGTCATTTCACTATAAGGATCCGACACGAACAATTTCGATCAAATGCAATTCAAGATGGCGGCTAAAATTGCGAAAATGTTGTCAAAAACAGGGTTTTTCGTGATTATCTCGGAAACGGCTCCAACGATTTTGATCAAATTCATACCTAAAATAGTCATCGATAAGCTCTATCAACTGCCACAAGTCCCATATCTGTAAAAATTTCAGGAGCTCCGCCCTATCAATGCAGATAGATTCCCAATTATCAGTCTTCAGATACAATTGGAACAAAAAAAATCAAGTGGAGTAGATTGAGCATGAAAATCTCCACAATTAATGTTCAGTAACATTTTCACCTAAAATTGAAAATAAGATTTAAATTCGAGACAATGTGATTATTCAATTGCAAATTATTGTTGATTCTATTAAATCATTCACTATGAAAAGATAGCAGACCTCATGAGTGTGTCTCCAGCGTTATTGCCCTGTCACCAGCTGCTGGCTCAAATACTTGAATAGTAGACTTGAGATGCGCGGGAACACTAGCGTCAGGTGATCAATTTTCATAACGGCAAGGAAAGTTGTGTGAGTGCGCCACACCAGATTTTTACTCTAACATTGGCGTATGAAGGAGGCTCCTTTTTCCTTTTATGTTATCCTTGAAATGCAAAATTTCCAAAATCTTGTATATACGTCGACGCGCAATTAAAAAAGGAACAAACCTGTAAACATTCAAACATTAAGGGAAATACCAAACCGTCGACTTGAATCTTAGACCTCACTTCGCTCGGTCAATTATATGCCTGTGATGATACATGATTTACTGATTATTTTCTATGCTGATAGATCAGTAATTTCAGAGTTCACCAAGTCTGAGGCTATATTAAATTATACAGTATCACCACACATGATACAGAATCAACACAATATGATACAGTATCATCTGAGCTTGATATACAACACAATAAGTTGATACAAAACTCCCAAACTTTGGCAATGTTACAGAGGTAGAAAAGGATAGCACTATCTGCTTTGTCAGCAGATAGACAAGGATAGCAACAACAATGTTCATAACTTTCTTACACAGACCATAAGTCGTGTTCACAACTTCATCCACTGCCATCTTGATAATAATTGAATACTGTCATTATAACGTGGACCTCACTATAGAAGACAATATCGGGGACCGAGCTTCGCTCTGGAGTACAAAAGCATAAAAAATGTATTACGAAAGAAGAAATTATAATAACATTCATAAAGAAATGTTCTATCTAATCACAGTACATTGAGATTTATTCTCAGAGGAATGAAAAATTTTCCTCACAAAGCCCCAGTTGCACAAAAGCCGGTTACATTTTAATCCTGATTAACTTCACGTGAAGCAAATCATAGAAGACTATTTTTCAAAAAGATGGATTCACTGGAATTGATTAGGATTGAAAAAAACCCGGCTTTTTGCAACCGGCACTAAGTACCTGATTGAATGATTACAAAAGTTCAACAGCTGAGTCATAATTTTGACACAGTCCCACACACGTGAACTTGCTCACTCACTTCCATCACCAACAGACGACGAAATGATTATTATTAGCTTTTTTCAAATGATGAATAATAAGTATCCTTTTGATGTCCTTCAGCGAGTTTTCCCAGGGATGAGACCTAGTGCAATCGAATCTTTATATTATAAACCTACTATGTTCTGAATTTCGTGAGAATCGTTAGAGCCGTTTTCGGGATCCGGTGAAATAAAAACATTAAACATCTAAACATAGAAACAGAAGTTGCTCGTTCAATAGTATAGGATGTTCCAATTCATTACTATAGTGAGGTCCATGTTATAATGGCAGTGGAGAAAGATAGGAGATCAACGTTGCCGATCCTCTGTCTTGTCAATGCCTTCTATAGACGGTAGCTGATACAGGTTTATTGATGTAATATTAACTGTTCATTCTTGTTTAAGATAATCAATTAAGCAAGAAATTATATTTTTAATAATTTCATAATGAAATTCCCTGTGTCTTGTATTTGTTACTGTGGACTTTTTTTTGTTCGAACATTTAGATTTTTTGACGAGTTTCTGATCCCCCTGTTCAGGTGGGCAGTGGATGCTATTTAATTTATCTATCATAAAGTAAGATGAAATATTTTGTTAATTAATAACTATCAATTCTACATTGTTAAATACGATCTAGCAACAGAGCAAAGCGAGAAAGAAATAGCGCTATGCGCTTTGTTGAATGATAGACAAGGATAGCAACACTAATGTTAATCGAATACTGTCATTATAACGTGGACCTCACTATAGGAAGATGATACAAAGATCACCACATATGATCATAGAGAAACAATAGCGTAAGTAGATATCCCATGGTATAGGTAATTAATGTCGCAACTTTTACTGTTATCTCAAGCCGATTACTGTCGATTCTTGTCAGTTTTTACTGTTTTGTTGGGGTGAGAGTGTATGAACGGCACAATTTGAGAGACTACCAGCGTCACACAGCTGCATGAGAAAAAACTACGTGAACTATCGGCTTGGGATAACAGTAAAAGTTGCGACATTAATTCCCTATACCATGGGATATCTACTTATGCTATTGTTTCTCTATGCTACTATTCAAAAATTATTCGTCGGACGGGAAATAATTTCCATCTATAGTAAGGTCCACGTTATAATGACAGTATTTGATCAACTTTGCTTTTGCTATCCTTGTCTATCATTCCACAAAGCCGGTGGTACTATCCTTTTCTAGGTCCGCAGCGATGCCAATTATGTTTTTGACAGTGTAGAAATATAATTAATTAATGAAGAGAATCGGCATCACTATTTTTCTATCTTTATCAACTGCCATTATAACATGGACCTCACTATAGCTGTTTACCTTGTTGTCTATATTTTGCAGTAGCAGAAGTCATCGGGGTGAATTACAGCGGTTAATTTGGGTTTTCGTTTAATAATAATAATTGATTCATTAGCATTTGAATAATTGCTATATATCAGTCATTTCCATCTGTAGTGTATCGATATTCGATATATTTCAATCTTGATGCTATCGATATTTGATGTATCGAAAATTCGATATTTTTGAAATTGATACTGATTTTTTAACTATTCAATCTTGATGCTATCGATATTTGATGTATCGAAAATTCGATATTTTTGAAATTGATACTGATTTTTTAACTATTCAATCTTGATGCTATCGATATTTGATGTATCGAAAATTCGATATTTTTGAAATTGATACTGATTTTTTAACTATTCAATCTTGATGAAATCGATATTTGATGTATCGAAAGTTCGATATATTTTGATCTCGATGCTATCGATATTTGATGTATCGAAAATTCGATATTTTTGAAATCGATACTGATTTTTTTATCTATGCGAATCGATTTAATGTGGATGTTGTTGTGTGTTGATACAGGCCAAACAGTGGGGCACCACCCAGGGCCGTTGGCCGAAGAAGTCGGCCGAATTTCTGCTACAGCTGTTGAAGAACGCCGAGTCGAACGCTGACTACAAGGGGCTCGATGTCGACAGGCTGGTGATCGATCACATTCAGGTCAACCGCGCACCCTGTCTGCGCAGACGCACATACCGTGCTCACGGACGTATTAATCGTTAGTATTTTGAACAATAATGAATTTACTTGTCATAGTCATTCAATTTCAGCTGTTTTACATCCATGAAATCAAGCCGGTAAACAGCTGATTATAGAACAAATAAACATATGATTACCATTACAGCATACTATACTGTAATAAAATCATATGTTTCCTTTACAGTCGAGTATGTTTCCTATTTCCGGATTTGGAACAGCAAAACTGGTACCAAAACCGCTCCAGGTGGAAGTTTTGTCAACTACAATCAAGAAATTCCTGATTCGAAACTTGTAAACTAGGTTATGTTTATAGAATGCATGTAGTAATGTCAGCACAAGCAGGTATTTTTTTCTGTTTCTCAATTATTATTTTTTAGATTATTATGACAAAAAATTGTGTAAATTACTTGGACGTGAATGTCTTTTGCAGTGCTCGAATGAAATTGTAGTCTCGGCTAACGCCTCAACTAGTAACATCATTCTCGCCTGCAAAAGGGCCCTTCCCGTCCTTGTGACTTAAGATACTATTACTTGTCATGGCACTACCCTCCGTAAATAAAGCCGTAGTGCATTCGTGTGACGTCAGCACAGGTATCCTCCTATACCAGGGGTCTCCAACCTTTTTTATCTAAGGGCCACATTTTTAATTCTTGGGAGGCTTAGAGGGCCAATAACAAGGATGGACGTGGAATTCGACTTGTGGGGACACACACGACGGGGGATTTGGGGGGTGTACAACTATTATATTTCCATTAAAATAATATGAGGAGTTTCAAGTAGGTTTAATTAAAACACAGGAAGAAACAAACCAGTTCATTTCAATCCTATCCCCTACATGTATGATACAGTTCTTTCCTTAATTGAATCGCTAATTGCAGAAAGGGAACATGTCCAGTTTTCGTAATTTTACAGGAGAGACAAAATAGTATATTTCGCACCTAGGGCCGAAAATGAGACTTTTCCGGCTCGAAATCGGTTTTCAAGTCCGAGGCCGTTGGCCGAGGACTAGAAAAGATTGAGAGCCGGAAAAAAATTTTTGCCCATGGTGAGAACGTTATTTTTCGCCACACAGAAAAATATGAGAATAATTGTGTATTAGGCACTTCTGAAAGCAAAACAGGAAGGTCATAGCTCCAGCAAATCTGAGGTAATCTGACTCACTCACTCACTCACTCGCATAACTAAAAATCTACCGGGCCAAAAACGTTCAAATTTGGTAGGTATGTTCAGTTGGCCCTTTAGAGGCGCACTAAGAAATCTTTTGGCAATATTTAACTCTAAAGGTTGTTTTTAAGGGTTCAAAGTTCGTCTTTTAGCATGTATATTCTTCTTCTCCCAATCTCTTAATTATAATTGAAATTTCCATATCATATGTTACTATAGAACTATAATCTAGATAGAGTACCTCTTCGAAACAGTTGTTAACTGGCAACTAAATTAATAATTTTGTCGGGTTGGCATTAAGTTGAGATGACTTTGTTAGGTTGGCACCAAGTTGAAGATTTAAATGCATTTATCGCGGAAAAGTTGATTGGGCACTGCTACTTCAATCCTGGGAATATTAAATCACTAGCCGTCAGGCTCGCTTCGCTCGCCATATCCGTTTAGCCAGACGTTTAGTCTGGACCCCCGACTGGATTGTCCTAACATATGATAAAAATGCTCAAATGAAAAATGCAGGCGAGCGAAGCGAGCCTGCTGATCTCATTCTTGTATGATCTAGTCGGGGGTCCAGGGGGCGGAGCCGATATGGCGAGCGAAGCGAGCCTTATGGCTAGTTGCTATATCAGTCATTTCCATCTGTAGTATATCGATATTCGATATATTATTTCAATCTTGATGCTATCGATATTTGATGTATCGAAAATTCGATATTTTTGAAATTGATACTGATTTTTTAACTATTCAATCTTGATGCTATCGATATTGATGTATCGAAATTTCGATATATTTTGATCTCGATGCTATCGATATTTGATTTATCGAAAATTCGATATTTTTGAAATCGATACTGATTTTTTAACTATGCGAATCGATTTAATGTGGATGTTGTTGTGTGTTGATACAGGCCAAGCAGTGGGGCACCACCCAGGGCCGTTGGCCGAAGAAGTCAGCCGAATTTCTGCTACAGCTGTTGAAGAACGCCGAGTCGAACGCTGACTACAAGGGGCTCGATGTCGACAGGCTGGTGATCGATCACATTCAGGTCAACCGAGCACCCTGCCTGCGCAGACGCACATACCGTGCTCACGGACGTATTAATCGTGAGTATTTTGAACAATAATGAATTTACTTGTCATAGCCAACGAGCTAAAATCATAGAGAAACAATAGCGTAAGTAGATATCCCATGCTATAGGGCGTTTATGTCGCAACTTTTACTGTTATCTCAAGCCTACAGTCCACGTAGTTCTTTCCTGTGAAGCTTTATGACGCTGGTAGTCTCTCATATTGTGCCGTTCATACACTCTTACCCGGTCAAAACAGTAAAAATCGAGAGTAATCGGCTTGAGATAACAGTAAAAGTCGCGGCATAAACGCCCTATACCATGGGATATCTACTTACGCTATTGTTTCTCTATGCTAAAATATAGTACACCATAAGAGCGGCGCTGTTGGTGTGCTTTCAGCGCTCTCAATGTGTTACACGGCGAACCAAGGGCAGCCATGGTTGATTGATTGAGTACTTTATTTATGTAGATTACAATATATACTGGCTTATACACTTATATACAATAGCTTACAATACAGCAAAATTATAGATGAATTTACATAATATTGACTAAGAAATAATTATTGAACTGTCATAATGATATGAAAAAGCAATTTGTAATATAATAACTATAGATAATTATATTGTAATGCATGTACATAAATTGGCGGAGCTTTGGACATATCAATCTCCATTCTTTGGAAACAATATTAAAAATATCCTCCCCACTAACTCTCTACCAAATGACAGAGAGAGGCAAGAAGAGCCTCTATGCCTCTATTGCCAGTCTGCTACTGCAGGAATAGGTGTGTTTTTGTGAATTAAATTGATTTCTATGACTAAATATTATCATTATAATATTTATGATGATGATGATGGTATTGCAAACTTGACTGGAATGAACTATAGACATCAGCTTATATTATACTAGCCGTCAGGCTCGCTTCGCTCGCCATATCCGTCTAGCCAGGGGGCTCCGCCCCCTGGACCCCCGACTGGATCGTCCAAGAATGAGATCAGCAGGCTCGCTTCGCTCGCCTGCATTTTTCATTTGAGCATTTTTATCATATGTTAGGACAATCCAGTCTGGGGCCAGACTGAACGTCTGGCTAAACGGATATGGCGAGCGAAGCGAGCCTGACGGCTAGTAATATAATATTCCCAGGATTGAAGTAGCAGTGCCCAATCAATTTTTCCGCGATAAATGCATTTAAATCTTCAACTTGGTGCCAACCTAACAAAGTCAACTCAACTTAATGCCAACCTGACAAAATTATTAATTTAGTTGCCAGTTAACAACTCTTTCGAAGAGGTACTCTATCTAGATTATAGTTCTTTAGTAACATATGATATGGAAATTTCAATTATAATTAAGAGATTGGAGAAGAAGAATATACATGCTAAAAGACGAACTTTAAACCATTAAAAACCACCCTTAGAGTTAAAATATTGCCAAAAGATTTCTTAGTGCGCCTCTAAAGGGCCAACTGAACATACCTACCAAATTTGAACGTTTCTGGTACGGTAGATTTTTAGTACTGCGAGTGAGTCAGTCAGTCAGTCAGTGAGTGAGTGAGTGAGTGCCATTTCGCTTTTATATATACAGATTATATTATGATCATGTATTCATGTTAGGCCGGTTTTGTTTGATGTTAGGCCTGTATTAGTTCTATGATATGAAAAAATATGACTTCGAACAACTTATTTCATATGTTCTGCATATGACAGAAATATTACCGTCTAATACCGGCCTTAGTTTGTTATTTTTTTACTATCATATTTTGCCTTCTTGTTATGAACTTAGAGTTATGTGGATAAGTACCGTAAGCTGATATCAAAGAAACGTCTTCATAGCCTAAACTAGTTTTTCGAATTCCTTACTCAAAATAACATAAAAAATAATCCAATCGCTAAAATAATAATTTTGCAGTCACGGTATGGCATATCAACTAAGTAGAGCACTTGTACGGCTAAACAGTATCAACACTGTATTTTAGGCTACATTAATTTTACCAAGGCTTCAAATAAAGCATTTGAAACAGTTAATTTTATGGATGCAAAACAACTGTAATACATATATTTAAAATGCTCGATAAAAATGCAATGTAGTATTTATTAAATATAATTGATTTGTATTTTATGTAAGTTCCCAGTATATCAATTGGGCCATTCAAATTTTCCGCCACTTCTTGCCTCTCTCTGTCATGGCTGCCCGTAACAGGAATAGCGGCCACTCAGCCACTCTATAGTTTACTATATTTTAGCTCGTTGGTCATAGCACTACCTCCGTAAACAAAGCAGTAGTGCATTCGTGTGACGTCAGCACAGGTATCCTCCTATACCAGGGGTCTCCAACCTTTTTTATCTAAGGGCCACATTTTTACTTTCCTTGCCCTATTACCATAGGTAAGGAAAGTATTGCTTTCCGAAAAAAATTAAGGTATGTAAATTTGTAAATTTCTATACGTTTCGAGGTCCCCTGAGTCCAAAAAAGTGGTTTTTGGGTATTGGTCTGTATATGTGTGTATGAGTGTATGTGCGTCTGTGTACACGATATCTCATCTCCCAATTAACGAAATGACTTGAAATTTGGAACTTAAGGTCCTTACCCTATAAGGGTCCGACACGAACAATTTCGACAAAATCCAATTCAAGATGGCGGCTGAAATTGCGAAAATGTTGTCAAAAACAGGGTTTTTCGCGATTTTCTCGAAAATGGCTCCAACGATTTTGATCAAATTCATACCTAGAGAGGTTATTGATAATCTCTATCAACTGCCACAAGTCCCATATCTGTAAAAATTTCAGGAGCTCCGCCTCATCTAGGTAAAGTTTGATTTCAGATTTCCAATTATCAGGCTCCAGATACAGTTTAAACAAAAAATTTCGAGTGGAAAAGATTGAGTATGAAAATCTCTACAATTAATGTTCAGTAACATTTTCACCTAAAATTTAAAATAAGCTCGAAATTCGAGAAAATGTTATTATTTCAATTGCAAACTGTTGGCAACTGTTGATTCTATTAAATCATTCACTATGAAGAGATAGCAGACCTCGTGTGTCTCCAGCGTTATTGTCCTGTCACCAGCTGGCTTAGATCTTTGAATAGACTTTAGATGCGCGGGAACACTAGCGTCAGGTGATCAATTCTCATAACGGCAAGGAAAGTTGTGTGAGTGCGCCACACCAGATTTTTAATTCTTGGGAAGCTTAGAGGGCCAATAACAAGGATGTACGTGGAATTTGACTTGTGGGGACACACACGACGGGGGATTTGGGGGGTGTTAAATTATTATATTCCCATTAAAATAGTATGAGGTGTTTTAAGTAGGTTTAATTAAAACACAGGAAGAAACAAACCAATTCATTTCAATCCTATCCCCTACGTGTATGATGCGGTACTTTCCTTAATTATTATAGTATAGATACGTTCTTCAACTTGGTGCTAACCTGATAAAGTGATAGAACTCAAATCCTGAAACCTTCCTCAACGTCAACTTGACAAAATTGGACTGGTTAATAATTTAGTTGCCAATTTTAACCATCTGTTTGTTTCGAAGAGGTAGTCTCTCTGGATTATAGTTCTATATTAACATACATGGTATGTATTCATGTCCCATGAATGACGTTTGCACATGAATTCTGAAAAATCTAGAAGGAAATGTTGATATTTGGGCTTCCGGGTGCACGTGATTGATATTTTTAGAATCTATGTGCAAAATTTGGAGATCCAAATCATTCCTGTTTTTCTGGTATGCAATCCACAAGTTGACATGTTTTGATGCGAACAAACACAACCCTACTCTCTCTCTTATTATATAGATAAGTGTATAAGCCAGTATAATTGTAATCTACATGTAAATAAAGTAATCAATCAATCACACTCTCTCTCTCTCTAATACACACACATACTGGCTCTCTTCCTTCTACTTCATTCACTCAATCCTCTTCTTCTCTTACACAGTCTTTCTCTTTTCTTCTCCAACTCTTTCTCTCTCACTCACACCCTCTCTTCACCACTCACTCGCTCTCTCTCACACTCTGACTCTTGTTCGTTCACACACACACACACACTCTCTCTCTCTCTCTCTTTCTCTGATCTTAAAAAGCAGTTTCTCTTCTTCTCCTTCTTCTTCCTCTACTTACTATCATACTTCTTCACCATCATATTTCTGTTCTTCTTCTTCTCCCTTTTCCTCTTCTTCTTCTTCTCCTCCTTCTTCTCCCTCCACTTTCTATCATACATCTTCGCCATCATATTTCTGTTCTTCTTTTTCTCCCTCTTCTTCTTCTCCTCCTCCTCCTCTTCTTCTTCTTCTTCTTCTTCTTCTTCTTCTTCTTCTTCTTCTTCTTCCTCTTCTCCCTCTACTTTCTATCGTACATCTTCGCCATCATATTTCTGTTCTTCTTCTTCTCCCTCTTCTTCTCCTCCACCTTCTTCATCTTCTTCTTCTTCTCCTTCTTCTCCCTCTACTTTCTATCATACTTCTTCGCCATCATATTTCTGTTCCTCTTCTTCGTCTTCTTCATTTGCATTGTAAATAAATAAAATAATAGTTGATTTTCATTGATTTTAATTTTGTTTTGCAGCCTACATGAGCTCGCCGTGTCACATTGAGGTGATCCTGACAGAGAAGGAGGAATTGGTTGCCAAGGCAACAGAAGAGGAGCCCGCTAAGAAGAAAGTCTCCAAGAAGAAGTTGGCTCGTCAGAAGGAGAAGATGATGAGGGATTAATTGTTGACGTTACAATAAACCTGGTTTTATAGTGTCAAACCTCGTTTTATTCCTTCAATTTACCTTGTTTTTAAAGCTGCGTACACATATACGCACTTCCAACCCGCACCGAGCACGCTCCGCCTTCGTACCGCCCTTGTTCCTCCATCGCGCCACAGTCGCTCCGCCCGCGCACCCATCATGAACGTTACGGAAGATGTTAGCTCTTCTCGCATTCCCCGGTCGATCCACTCTTGCTCGCCGGTCGATCATCAATCGCTCTGCTGGAGTGACGTTCGGTTGCGGAGCAGAGCGAAAGTCTGTACGCACCTTATCACTTTCCGGACGAACTACGACTCTAGTCCGTTTAACACCTGGGGCCGGAGCCTCCAGAACTTGTTTTTCGCCTCAAGCCGGCGGGTTTTCAGCTATTTTTACTTTCCTTGTCCTATTACCATAGGTAAGGAAAGTATTGCTTTCCGAAAATAATTAAGGTACCCCAATTTCTAAATTACAATACGTTTCAAGGTCCCCTGAGTCCAAAAAATCTGGTGTGGCGCACTCACACAACTTTCCTTGCCGTTATGAAAATTGATCATCTGACGCTAGTGTTCCCGCGCATCTGAAGTCTACTATTCAAAGATTTGAGCCAGCTGGTGACAGGGCAATAACGCTGGAGACACACGAAGTCTGCTATCTTTTCATAGTGAATGATTTAATAGAATCAACAGTTGCCAACAGTTTGCATTATTGAATAAACTCATTTTCTCGAATTTCGAGCTTATTTCCAATTTTAGGTGAAAATGTCACTGAACATTAATTGTAAAGATTTTTATGCTCAATCTTTTCCACTTGAAATTTTTTGTTTAAATTGTATCTGAAGCCTGATAATTGGGAATCTGAAATCACACTTTGCATTGATGGGGCGGAGCTCCTGAAATTTTTACAGATATGAGACTTGTGGCAGTTGATAGAACTTATCAATGACTATTTTAGGTATAAATTTGATCAAAATCGTTGGAGCCGTTTTTGAGGAAATCGCGAAAAACCCTGTTTTTGACAACATTTTAGCCGCCATTTTGAATTGCATCAGATCGAAATTGTTCGTGTCGGATACTTATATCGTAAGGACCTCAAGTTCCAAATTTCAAGTCATTCCGTTAATTGGGAGATGAGATATCGTGTACACAGACGCACATACACTCATACACACACACATACAGACCAATACCCAAAAACCACTTTTTTGGACTCAGGGGACCTTGAAACGTATAGAAATTTAGAAATTGGGGTACCTTAATTTTTCTCGGAAAGCAATACTTTCCTTACCTATGGTAATAGGGCAAGGAAAGTAAAAATCACAAAAATGTACAGTCCAAATATACCTATCAATATTAATAGCATTACATGCTAATAATTTTTTGTGAACGACTATCAAAAGCTTGAAAGGAGAGAAAAGTCGGGAGAAAATAATGTTATGCCACTTCCAGTTATCAATATTGCCTGCCTCATTGCTTGCAATTAATAGTCCACACAACAGCTGACTTTTCACTAATGACTAAGATACATTGAGATATTAATTGCATGCAATTAATAATCCGCTCGACAGCTGATTTATGATGAATAATATTCTAAAGTCTGATTTTCACGGTAATATTGGCGTTCGAAGAACACTTGTCAGCTGATTTATGATGAATAATAATTCTATAGTCTGATTTTTACTCTAATATTGGCGTATGAAGGAGGACACTCTGACTCTTGTTCACACACTCTCGCTTTCTCTCTGTCTGTTTTCTCTCTCTCTCTCTCTCTCTCTCTCTCTCTCTCTCTCTCTCTCTGATCTTAAAAAGCAGTTTCTCTTCTTCTTCTTCTCCCTCTACTTACTATCATACATCTTCGCCATCATATTTCTGTTCTTCTTCTTCTTCTTCTTCTTCTTCTTCTTCTTCTTCTTCTTCTTCTCCTCCTTTTCCTTCTTCTCCCTCTACTTTCTATCATACTTCTTCGCCATCATATTTCTGTTCTTCTTCTTCTCCCTCTTCTTCTTCTTCTTCTTCTTCTTCCTCTACTTTCTATCATACATCTTCGCCATCATATTTCTGTTCTTCTTCTCCCTCTTCTTCTCCTCCAGCTTCTTCTCCCTCTACTTTCTATTATACTTCTTCGCCATCATTTTTCTGTTCTTCTTCTTTCTCTACTTTCTATCATACTTCTACGCCATCATTTTTCTGTCCTTCTTTCTCTACTTTCTATTATACTTCTTCGCCATCATATTTCTGTTCTTCGTCTTCTTCTTCATTTACATTGTAAATAAATAAAATAATAGTTGATTCTCATTGATTTTAATTTTGTTTTGCAGCCTACATGAGCTCGCCGTGCCACATTGAGGTGATCCTGACAGAGAAGGAGGAATTGGTTGCCAAGGCAACAGAAGAGGAGCCCGCTAAGAAGAAAGTCTCCAAGAAGAAGTTGGCTCGTCAGAAGGAGAAGATGATGAGGGATTAATTGTTGACGTTGCAATAAACCTGGTTTTATAGTGTCAAACCTCGTTTTATTCCTTCAATTTACCTTGTTTTTAAAGCTGCGTACACATATACGCACTTCCAACCCGCACCGAGCACGCTCCGCCTTCGTACCGCCCTTGTTCCTCCATCGCACCACAGTCGCTCCGCCCACGCACCCATCATGAACGTTATGGAAGATGTTAGCTCTTCTCGCATTCCCCGGTCGATCCACTGTTGCTCGCCGGTCGATCATCAATCGCTCTGCTGGAGTGACGTTCGGTTGCGGAGCAGAGCGAAAGTCTGTACGCACCTTATCACTTTCCGGACGAACTACGACTCTAGTCCGTTTAACACCTGGGGCCGGAGCCTCCAGAACTTGTTTTTCGCCTCCAGCCGGCGGGTTTTCAGCTATTTTTACTTTCCTTGTCCTATTACCATAGGTAAGGAAAGTATTGCTTTCCGAAAATAATTAAGGTACCCCAATTTCTAAATTACAATACGTTTCAAGGTCCCCTGAGTCCAAAAAATCTGGTGTGGCGCACTCACACAACTTTCCTTGCCGTTATGAAAATTGATCATCTGACGCTAGTGTTCCCGCGCATCTGAAGTCTACTATTCAAAGATTTGAGCCAGCTGGTGACAGGGCAATAACGCTGGAGACACACATGAGGTCTGCTATCTTTTCATAGTGAATGATTTAATAGAATCAACAATAATTTGCAATTGAATAATCACATTTTCTCGAATTTTAAGCTTATTTCCAATTTTAGGTGAAAATGTCACTGAACATTAATTGTAAAGATTTTTATGCTCAATCTTTTCCACTTGAAATTTTTTGTTTAAATTGTATCTGAAGCCTGATAATTGGGAATCTGAAATCACACTTTGCATTGATGGGGCGGAGCTCCTGAAATTTTTACAGATATGAGACTTGTGGCAGTTGATAGAACTTATCAATGACTATTTTAGGTATAAATTTGATCAAAATCGTTGGAGCCGTTTTTGAGGAAATCGCGAAAAACCCTGTTTTTGACAACATTTTCGCCATTTTAGCCGCCATTTTGAATTGCATCAGATCGAAATTGTTCGTGTCGGATACTTATATCGTAAGGACCTTAAGTTCCAAATTTCAAGTCATTCCGTGAATTGGGAGATGAGATATCGTGTACACAGACGCACATACACTCATACACACACACACACACACAGACCAATACCCAAAAACCACTTTTTTGGACTCAGGGGACCTTGAAACGTATAGAAATTTAGAAATTGGGGTACCTTAATTTTTCTCGGAAAGCAATACTTTCCTTACCTATGGTAATAGGGCAAGGAAAGTAAAAAGTGGTTTTTGGGTATTGGTCTGTATGTGTGTGTGTGTATGTGCGTCTGTGTACACGATATCTCATCTCCCAATTAACGGAATGACTTGAATTTGGAACTTGAGGTCCTCACAATATAAGGATACGACACGAACAATTTCTATCAAATGCAATTCAAGATGGCGGATGAAATGGTGAAAATGTTGTCAAAAACAGGGTTTTTCGCGATTTTCTCGAAAACGGCTCCAACGATTTTGATCAAATTAATACCTAAAATAGTCATTCATAAGCTCTATCAACTGCCACAAGTCCCATATCTGCAAAAATTTCAGGAGCTCCGCCCCATCTATGCAAAGTTTGATTTTAGATTCCCAATTATCAGGCTTTAGATACAATTTGAACAAAAAATTCCAAGTGGAAAAGATTGAGCATGAAAATCTCTTCAATTAATGTTCAGTAACATTTTCACCTAAAATTGAAAATAAGCTCGAAATTTGAGAAAATGTTATTATTTCAATTACAAACTGTTGGCAACTGTTGATTCTATTAAATCATTCACTATGAAGATAATATAGCAAACTTCGTGTGTCTCCAGCGTTATTGTCCTGTCACCAGCTGGCTTGGATCTTTGAATAGTAAACTTGAGATGCGCGGGAGCACTAGCGTCAGGTGATAAATTTTCATAACGGCAAGGAAAGTTGTGTGAGTGCGCCACACCAGATTTTTCATTTTTATTTGAATTGGATAATCTTTTTCAATATAATATTGTTAAGATCATTATAAGAGTGAGAAAAAGTGGCAACTGAAATTTTTAAGTGGACTAATAAGCGAGTTATGGGTTGTTGAAGTGTTAAAATCCGTTTTCTTTCAAGATCATAAACGGTTTCGAAATTTCCATTGGAGTTTTTAAATACATTCAGTATATCATTGGCTTTGTTCCAATATGCGTTTTTCGCGATTAATGCCAAAATAAACAAGTTATCGAATTCACAAAAAATGTTACTTCTTTATTTGAATCAGTCATTTGAGAAACACCTCATTTCCAAAAAAGTAAATTTTTGGGAAATGACAAAAAACCTTTTAATTCCATCATCTGACATTTTTCACTCTCTTGGATTTTTTATAGGTTTGTGTGAGTGTTTGTTAAGCTAATAATAATTTTAAAAGATTCTTAAACTCTAATTTAATGATTTAAAAAAATAATAAACCCACTGGAGATGTGTTGTTTCTCTAATGAATGACCCAATATAGTTTTGAAATGTATGAAAAGGCATTAAATAAGAGCTAAAACACAGAAACTATGTTAAAAACCAATCATTTATCCAACTAAAAGTCCAATGAAACATTTACACAGAAAATAATTTCAATATAGACAAAAAAATTTTACATAGATAAAAGTTTTTTCATAAAAGTTCAATTTCTTCTGCCTCAGTTGTAGGCCAATCATAAATTTTTGAATAAAATTCACCAACAATGTCTTCTGGTATGTACCCTTCAACCTTCTTTATGTCATTATTTTTTTTAATATTAATTGGAACACAGTTTTTTGGGTAGGCACCAATAGTAGGTAGTTCTGGTAAACCAGTTCCCTGTTTTTTCAAATCAAAAGAATTTTCATTGAGTCCACCAATAAAACTTTCTGCCTTAACTTGACCTACATATTCCTTAGAATAAGACAGCTCCATATATGTTGAAATGGCGAATTTGATCTTGTTTTCCCTTGAGATGCTTCTAGCCATAGTTTCAGTGGATATTACATTTTTTTTATAAAATTGATTACCCCATGACTTGAAATCTTTTACTTTTTCACTTTCAATAAGTTCTACTTGGTACTTGTGATTCCCTACAGAATGAAGCATGAGTTCTGCATACTGCTTTAGTGTATAGATCCAATCGGTTTTTTTAATTTTCCTTTTAATTACACTGAAGTAGCGATCACATGGAAGATAGGAATGTCCGCGATTTGGAAAGTAGTGGTGGATGCTGTCAAATCTTCCAATTTCCACTAGGGCAAGGAATAGCCTAACAACCACAGATAATGGCATACAGCTGGACACTCAAACACAACAGACTACTTACTACTGCCAGTGCTGCCATCTACAGTCATCTGAGAAACAACACATATCCAGGAGATGAGGTGTTTCTCAAATGAATGAATATTTCAACAGCTTGTATCTCCATACCAGCTCAGTGGAGTTGAGTTGTTTCTAGCCTATTAGTTTTGTCTTGCTTTTACCAACAATTCCATATGTATAACTCAATTTTGATAAAAAATGGATATGAGGTGTTTCTCAAATGAGTGATTCATTTATGAACGATATGGGAAATAAAATGTTCTAGTTTGGAGAGATTAATTTTTAAGAGAAGTTCTAATAGTATAGTCAAAACCGTTTATGATCTGTAAAGTTAGCACTTCAACAACCCATAACTCGCTTATTAGACCACTTGAAAATATCATTTGCCACTTTTTCTCACTCTTATAATTATATTGAAAAAGATTATCGAATAATAAAAAAAGTGTACCGAAAAGCCTTAAGGCTGTCCAAAGGCTAAAATTAAACTATCTACTGGTGATATTTTTTCAAAGTTTTTCGATTTGTATACCATCAATCTATCAAAATGAAGAAGTTTTCTCAGGAGAACATTTTTTTGTCATAGTCATTCAATTTCAGTTGTTTTCCATGCATGAAATCAAACCGGTAAACAGCTATTTGCAGAACAAATAAACATATGATTCTCATTACAGCATACTCTACTGTAATGAAACCATATCGGCCAGTTGCACGTACGTTTGTAAAATATGGCCATTAACGCCGGTTAACAAATCAGCGTTAGTTTTACGGATGCATTTCTGTTCCACAAAGATCGGTTAATTTTTAATCCTAATTAAGTTCTCCAATTAACTAACCAAGATTTTAACGGTGTCACAATCTGACAACACTGTAATTTAACCAACAGCTGTTGTTATTCTGAAAATTAGAGCCAGGCACAAATTTGAGGTTATATGATATTTAAGCGGTAAGATTCAAGATGGCTAAGAGAGAACGTTGGCCGAATTTCATCGAAATTGAAAGACATTTAATAATCAATTTAGTAAGTGAGAATATTTCAATCATAGAAAATAAAAAGACAGATTTTGCTACGATTCAAAAAAGGAAGAAACCTGGAATGAAATCTCCAATAAATTTAACAAAAACGCATTAGTGATCACAAAGCGAACAAAAGATCAATTGAGAAACTTTTATGAAAACTACAAAAGAAAAACTAAAAAAGCTGCATCAACTGATAAGGTAAGGAATTTTAATAATCCTAATCTAATTGATTAATAGAATATTTTATAAAATATAAGTATGAACCTTCAGTTTATTAATAAATAGGCTACTTATTAATGTACGGTACAGTAAAACTTATTTGCATACCTACTGCTTTCGACTTATTTCTTTTCCTACAGATCTGGAGTGCAGAAAATTTTTTTTCCCACAGATACCTTGAAAAGTGACCATTTCTGCACTGATTGCAGCCTGCAAAGAATCACTTTTCCGCACTAGTGCGCAAAGTGAGTACTTTGCGTACTCCAGATTTGCAGCATGACAACGCAAAATAGTTAGTAGGTTATATGGAGCACCAGTGCAGCAAAATCAAAATTAAGTTGGTAATACTCATAGTGAGGCCCACGTTATAATATGGTAGTGGAGAACAGCGTTGCCTTGCCATTATGTGCTTTGATTATAGTCATTTCAATGCTTACATAACTCACTCACTGACTGACTGACTCACTCACTCGCAGAATTAAAAATCTATTAGACCAAAAACGTTCAAATTTGGTATGTAGTCTATGTTCAGTTGGCCCTTTAGAGGCGCACTAAGAAATCTTTTGGCAATATTTGAACTCTAAGGGTGGTTTTTAAGGGTTTGAATTTCGTCTTTTAGCATGTATATTCTTCTTATTCTCTTAATTATAATTGAAAAATGTCCATACCTTATGTTAATATAGAACTATAATCTAGAGAGAGTACCTCTTCAAAACAGTTGTTAACTGGCAACTAAATTAATAATTTTGTCAGGTTGGCATTAAGTTGAGTTGACTTTGTTAGGTTGGCACCAAGTTGAAGATTTAAATGCATTTATCGCGGAAAAATTGATTGGGCACTGCTACTTCAATCCTGGGAATATTATATTACTAGCCGTCAGGCTCGCTTCGCTCGCCATATCCGTTTAGCCAGACGTTTAGTCTGGACCCCCGACTGAATTGTTCTAACATATGATAAAAATGCTCAAATGAAAAATGCAGGCGAGCGAAGCGAGCCTGCTGATCTCATTCTTGGGGGTCCAGGGGGCGGAGCCCCCTGGCTAGACGGATATGGCGAGCGAAGCGAGCCTGACGGCTAGTTAATTAATATTTGAACAAATGCAACTTCGAAAATATTGTACTTTTGAAATGATACTTTTTTGCTGCAATATTTTACAATTTTGTTGTGTTTTGTGTTGTCAGCTGAAGAGAAACGCCTGATGATAAAAGAGGGAATTTCTCTGCCTTCGCACTATCCACTGACCAAACAGGAGGAGCGGGAATTGAAGCGAATCCGGCGCAAAATCAGAAATAAAATATCCGCCCAGGATTCGAGAAAACGCAAGAAGGAGTATGTCGACGGCCTCGAAGACAGGTAAGGGTATAGTGAGGTCCACGTTATAATGGCACTGTATGATTGACAATACTGTTGCTGTTGTTGACACCCGCATCTTTCAATAATACAGAGTTAGTGAAAACTATAAAAAAAGCTGAATATATATTTCCGAAGTATAATTTGACAGGAGGTATCGTTGGTGATCCCATTTGAAATGGAATTTACTCTGTCACTTCAACATCTTTGACCCTCATATATGAATTCAAATTCATTATTTTGAAATAAGAAGGTGGTCATGTGATACATGATTTCGATACAGAGTGCCAAAAGAAAATGAATGGCGAAAACCACACATTGATATCTCAACCTGCATCAGTTTGTTGATGTAAAAGTTGTAAATTTTATTGTATACAAGCTTACCCGGCGAACTTCGTACCGCCAAAAAGTCAATGTATCTTATGTCACACTTGACTTTATTTGGTGAATCATGAAATTTATCTGACAATCAATATTTCCATTCACATTTCAATACGGACTTCCTATGTGCTTAGTCATGCAGCATATAATTTTTCCAAAAACATATTCTTCTCAATCATTTGGTAGTAATATCTATCAGTAGATTTTGAATTAAAAAATATAGATGGGTTAAATCAGTGTTTCAAAGATGAATTTAATGTTTTCATAGTTGCTGATTGTCAATAGATGGTCCAGGAAATATGCGATGTACGATGAATTACACAGAATTCCATCTTCCATTTCAGGATGAATATGAAAATTCATACAAACTAACAGACATGGATAGATTACAATGATCCATGATAGACATGGATAGATTACAATCCATGAGACAATACTGAAGATTTTTGGAAATGTAAACTATTGATAATAATTAATTAATTAATTAACTTGATTGCAAAATTTTACATTAAATAATTATTTGATGAAATTCAAGTTCAATCGTAATGGTAACAACTTCCTTGAAAAAATAATTTATAGTAATACGTTTCGAGGGAAAAAATTAAGAACAAAAGAAAGTTGAAGACTTGGGATTCGTACCTAGTATCGTTCACTTCAAAGCCGAGTGCTTTACCAATACACCACGACTGCGGTTGGAATAGAATGTCTTGTAGCAACGTTATAACCTACATCGCATTATCATTATTCCAATTTTGCTACCTAGATAAGAATGAAAAATCTGGTGTGGCGCACTCACACAACTTTCCTTGCCGTTGTGAAAATTTATCACCTGACGCTAGTGTTCCCGCGCATCTCAAGTCTACTATTCAAAGATCTAAGCCAGCTGGTGACAGGACTATAACGCTGGAGACACACGAGGTCTGCTATCTCTTCATAGTGAATGATTTAATAGAATCAACAGTTGCCAACAGTTTGCAATTGAAATAATAACATTTTCTCGAATTTCGAGCTTATTTTAAATTTTAGGTGAAACTGTTACTGAACATTAATTGTAGAGATTTTCATGCTCAATCTTTTTCATTTGGAATTTTTTGTTTAAATTGTATCTGAAGCCTGATAATTGGAAATCTAAAATCAAACTTTACCTAGATGGGGCGGAGCTCCTGAAATTTTTACAGATATGGGACTTATGGCAGTTGATGGAGCTTAACAATGACTCTTTAAGGTAAGGATTTGATCAAAATTGTTGGAGCCATTTTTGAGAAAATCGCGAAAAACCCTGTTTTTGACAACATTTTCGCCATTTTGGCCGCCATCTTGAATTGCATTTGATCGAAATTGTTCGTCTCGGATCCTTATAAGGGAAGGACCTTAAGTTCCAAATTTCAAGTCATTCCGTTAATTGGGAGATGAGATATCATGTACACAGACGCACATACACTCATACACACACACACACACACATACATACAGACCAATACCAAAAAACCACTTTTTTGGACTCAGGGGACCTCGAAACGTATATAAATTTAGAAATTGGGGTACCTTAATTTTTTTCGGAAAGCAATACTTTCCTTACCTATGGTAATAGGGCAAGGAAAGTAAAAAAGTGCTATGTTTCATTGAAAAGTTTAGCCAGCTGAAATTCTTTGTCAGCACTCATGTTATGACTGAATGAATGCAGAAGCTGTTGTTATTGTATGCAATGGATTCTTTAGCTGACAAAAAATGATAAATCAAGTTTTCTCCTTATGCACTTTGTTATCTGTTATATCCTGAAAAAGGATGAAGGATTTAGTCAATTCCGTTGTACAACTAACTCGACCTGTAAAAAGGTTCGAAGAATATGTGTTCAAAATTTGAAATTGATTGATCAATTGAATCGGTCTGAAGAGAAAGGAAACATGTCAAAAATCAGAATTTTTCAGGGGAGAGAACAAACTGAATACAGATAAAATTATTGATAATTCCAAGATTTTTTTCTGTCATTTGAGTGCAAACTCTTTAAAGACAACAATTTTAATCCAGTATAAGCACTTATATAAGATTCAGCCCTTAAAATTGAGTTTTCTGTTAACTTTATTTTACTCATGATGATATTATAAATTATCACTCTTCAACTTTTACAATAAACACCTCAACCGAAAGCAATCCAACCTCAAAGCAACGCGTGAATTAAAGGTAACCTAACAATAGCATAAAAATCACAACTGACAAACAGTTGATTCTCGAATGTTCGTCGTTGAAAGGAAACAGGTGTATCATGACTAGTTCCCTTTCACCTCAATACAGCAAAAATACGATATCTGTTTCTCGAATAAAGAGAATGCTGGCATGTTCCCTTTCAACTCCACAGTAAACAACTCATTCCAACCATGAAAAAAATTAAAAATGTTGACATGTTCCCTTTCTCCTCAGGCCGATTCAATTACTTCTGAAGTTATTATAGAACATACAAACAGACGGACAACGACTTTGGCTTTCAGTAAGTCAAATTTGTGAACTCGCAAACACTCGTTCAAAAAATCCTCAACTCTATCTCTAATCATGACTTAATATCATCTCGAAACAACCCCCTCTGATTCCTTCTGCAGAATTCCTCATCATGACACTGCTACATGATGTTATGACGTCACATTAGACTCCTGCAACATTCCACATTGTGACACTGTGACTCTGTGATGTTGTCACATTAATCAAAGTGTCACATTATTATTGTGTGACCGTCCCTATGTCACATAGCTCTGTGTCAACCCTTACAAACAATAGCTGTACTCACACATTCACAGACGTGTAGTGAGGTTCACGTTGTAATGGCAGAATATGATCGACATTGGTGTTGCTATCTTTGTCTATCATTCGACACAGCAGATAACGATATCCTTTTCTAGCTATAGTGAGTTCCACTTTATAATGGCAGTGGATAAAGATAGGAGAATAGCGATGCCGATTCTCTGCATCAATTAATTATATTTCTACACTGTCAATAACATAATTGGCATCGTTGTAAACCTAGAAAAGGATAGTACCACCAGCTTTGTCGAATGATAGACAAGTATAGCGAAACCAAATTTGATCAAATACTGTCATTATAACGTGGACCTCACTATACACAATGTTGCTAGGTCGTTTTTTAAACTCTCATTCTTTATTTCTCATGATAATTATATGAAACTGCACTTTCAACAGATAAAGCAGATAGCACTATCCTTCTCTAGCTCTGCAAAGTTGCCAGATCGTTGTTCAACAATATAGAAATGTAATTTATGAACAATTTATTATGATTTGTATATTCCATTTCTCCCTCTTAATTAATTTTGGGCTTTATGTTTACACAATAAATAATCTTAATAGCTAGTCTTTGGTAATTTATCAACAAGAAATTCTTATTCATTAACATACATGAAAGTTTGGCTTAATATAATTTGATGGAACAATGCGGTTTTATCATTTGGCAGATAATTTTACTTATTTTCTCTCTTTAGATAACACATTGATAATAATAAGGTACTTTTTATAATATCTTACATATAATATTTACATTTTTATGACACTTGAATATTTTGGGAGAAGATAGTTTTGTAAGTTATGATTCATTTGGCACTGGCTGTTGATGGTTTGGAACAGTGGACAATCAATTTTATTGGATTCTTGTTAATGCATCTGTCGCCATTTTGTGCTTCTTGGATTGCATGGTAAGTTGGCTTTTAATTTGAATAATTACTATTTAATTAGTTTGTGAGTGATGAAGAAGGTGTAGATGGCTTCTAAATTTTCCATTTCTTTATTTTAGGTACTGGTTTATCTGATCAAAGTGTGTAACTCCTCGACTGAATAACTGCATTGTGTTGTATCCAAGATAGGTACCGTATTCGGCAACTGGTAATGTAAGTGACAGTTCCATTATAATATTTTTGTTTACCTTTCTTATCTTTAAACGTTACGATAATACAGCTTAAGGCTAGAGACATTGAACTTTGATAACATGCATACTGCTGTAAATAAACTGGTGATCCAGATGACCGATTCTCCATCAACTCTCTTATCTGTGATAGCCTAGGATCTTCACTTTGTGTATTATGAACGTTCTTGGGTATTAAAATATTTTTGTAAATCCTAGAATCAACTTTCGCAGTATATGGTATGCCCTCATTCATCATAATATTGACAACATATTCTTTAATTGACATCATAGTCATACCAAAAATCATCACAAAGTAAATCAGCATTTTCATTACATTCTCCATAACATAACCTGTTAATAAACAACAATCATATACTCCCGTTTTCAATAAGCAACTCATTCTTTCTGTCAATTTGATTGCACACTTTTTATCATCCCGTAATTTCATATAATAATTTCTTCTTTTATCATCACAACCTAGTCTTGAATCTGTTATTAAATTTTCATTGTTTTTAAGCCTGTTCCTTTTGTTTATCCCGTAGCTGCAATCACAGCAGTAAGCTGCTTGCTTAAACCGCGTGTGCTTCGGGTGCATGTTGGTCCCATTACTCACTTCATCCTGGTGCCGGTACTCCTCCTCATAAGTTACTTCTCTACAACGGCCGTAAGGTTCCTGTGCATGTTTCTTGTGGTGTTTGAACCTTGGATGGGGGCGATATCCTCGTTTGCGGGGCCTTCCTCGTTGCTTCCTCCTATGGGCCTTCCTGTGTTGGATCCAATGCTTCACTCTGATGTCGTCCTGTCGGTCACACATCCTGTTTTCCTTGGTGGCGGTTTGCTCTTTGAATTTAGTGTGCCGCAGGTGGATCCAATGATGATTGAGCGTAGGTGAGGCATGTGGCTGTTCAAACTTGGGGTGCTGTGGGGAGGTTGAATGCTGGTGCACAGGTTCAGTGTATGACTGTGGTACATCATTTTTTGTTTTTATTATTGGTAACTCCTTAATTATTTCTGTGTTAATATTGTAGATTGTTTTTGGTGGTGGGTTGGTTGCTAGTGGTAGATCTTCAGGGGGGAATAGTAGATTTAATATGGGTTGCTTTTCATGGATTGGTTTTGATGCATGCTTAGTTTCTTTATTTAGTGGTGGGTTGTTGTGGTGGTTGATTTGTTCTGGTTGTTGGTTTGTTTGTATTGGATGTGCCACTGTATAGAATGATGTATTGATTCTATTGTGATTTTTATTATGTTCGTCCTGTTTCCTGAAATCTACATCCTGTTTATTACATGTATTTCTATTCCAATGATATCTGTTGTCATAATGTGCTTCTTTATGATACCGTTTACTGTTTTGATACTGAAACCTGTTTCTGCAATTACTACCAAATGTCTGACCTCTGTCGGTGTTCTCTGCATACTTTGCACTTCGCACATTTGCTCCAGCATTTGCTAAATGATTTTCATTATTATCATTTTTTCTGAAATTATTATTTTGTTGAGAGTGATTAAAATTTCCTGCTCGATTATTTATGTGATTTGGCTCAGAAGTAACTGATTGAATGTGGTGCAAATGTTGTATCAATTCTTTGCAACTAGAGATAGGTGGCACAGCTAATGTCATGCGAACACAAAAAGGAAGTTTTCTAAATAATATGTGAGCCAGTGATGAGTCGGCTAGAGATTCGTCCAGTTGAGAATTTCTATTTATAAAATCTGTCACAAACTCAGTATAAGATTGTCCATTTCCACTATCATAGGTGCATAAAATAATCTCTGATAGTGCATCCAATTGTTTATGCTTGCTCCAATATTGTTGCAGGAACTGGGAGAGGAAATCGTCCAGACTCTTAAGGTCCTGCATCTGGTTCTGGAAGAACATCAGCGGTTCACCGAGTAGGAGACTAGACAATTGAAAGCGCCATACTAGCCAAGAGGTGGGTATCAGTTCCTGAACGGCTCTTATCTCATTCACAAATGGCCTAGGTTGCATGTGACTGTAGGAGTTATCAAATTTTCCAAGGTTTTGGAAAAGCTGAGTGCCATTTACCAGTTCAGTTGGCGTATAATGCATTCTGCTGGCTGGGATATTTTCCATGCATGTCTCTATTCTGGAGACTCTTTCCTCATTTGCGGTCCATTTATTATCCATATTTTTTTTATTCTCGTTCACTTCATTGTATAATTTGGTTAACTTTAATTGTTGTCCACCTATGGCATTCTCTAACATGTCATATCTCTCCATTGATTTTATTCCTTCTTCCGTTATGTTTGCTATACATGTTTGCATGTTACTCTGTTCTATAATTATCTTTCCTATTTTATTATTATTCTCCTCCACCTTTGACTCTATCTCACATTTATTTTCCAATATTTCCCCCATTGTGACTCCCATGACAGTGGTACTTAGCTCCTTGCCTAATATGCCTACTTGTTTTTCAATTTCTTTGGGTAACTCATCCAACCGCTCATTTACTTGACAGGTGACTTCATCTATACGGGTTTCTAATTCTGTAGATTGCATATCTATTTTAATGTCTATCATATTTTTCATTTCCTCCTTGAATTCAGAGAATTTCCCCTCAACCTTCTCTTCCATTTTTTCCACACTTCCTTGTACAGCTTTGATATCCTTTTGGATGGTTTTGGTATTTTCTGCCCCTTTATCCTGGCTTGCTTTTATCTCTTTCATCAACTCAGCTATGGCTTGACTGAGCATGAGTTTAGATTCGCTCGAGGAATCGTTCATCAGGTGATTTGTAACATAGCTGACTGAAGAGTCTAATGTAATATTGTGCTTTCCCAGGTTGGTGGCGATGGATGACGGTTGGCTGGCCACATCGGGCGGCGATTGGGTGGCGGCATTTCCTGTTCCATCAGCAGTGTTTGGAGCGGTCTGCGGAGACGTCAGTAATGGGTTGGACGCCCTCACTCCTTCATCTCCACCAGCTGGACTCCCATCGGTATTCATGTCGTCGATGGCATTATCAATTCCAGTGGAGGATAATTGGGCCAGGTTTTGTGAGTCGAAATTGGTGGAGCATAAGCTGCCTCCTTCTCTCACCTGTGGGGTCTCCGCTACATTGTCCCTGGGTTGCTGATCAGCCGGTGTCATGTTCGTAGGGTATTGGGGATGGTCACTAAAGTAGGTGTCCCTGGGTTGCTGATCAGCCGGTGTCATGTTCGTAGGGTTTTGGGGATGGTCACTAAAGTAGGAAATTTGTGAATTAGCCGGAGACTGGTTCATGGTGACAATATTATGTGGGATACTTTGAATAAGTTGCCAAGTGTACTACCAAATTTCAGGAATACTAAAATGAACTTATTGACAGTGCCTATTTCAGATAAAATTGTGTGGTGTCAAAAATTTCAAGTGTCATGTACATAAAATACATATACATAGACCATCAATGTGACTCAGGTATGGCAGTAAACATAGAGAAAATTACCATTAATATAGCTCTTGAGACTTTAAGTAGGGCCTTATCTTCCTTAATATCAATAATATTCTTATATTTAAAATAGCCTATAACCCTGGTCAGCATACAATATTCAGATTTAAAAATCAAGATCAAAAATTTTGCAATAAATTACAGGAAATTTCTATCGAATTTTTCTCTATTATTGAGAATTATGTTATCAAACTTGTGTGATACAGTTTGTCTGCATTTATGCAGCTTGAAAGATTTCAACTTGATGAGTAACTCAATTATTTTAGCCAGAAACTTATAGATCATCAGATATACCTTGTTGAATCAACTTCTGATTTTGCTTCTTGCAGCTTCCAGTTTTATTAACAATTTTATTCAGCATTAATAGTAAAGTTGAGTAGGTAAGCTTTTCATCATGCCTCACGCTTGTGGTGCCATTCTTATGTGGTGTGATATATTGATATCCTTGTTGGGTGATATTCATACAAGAAATAGTATATTGGATATATACTGGAGCAGTTGCTAAGATCCTAGCTTGCAAATAAATTTGCAAAAAGTTAAGGCTGTCCGGCTCGCAAATATGCTGGGTTCAGACCACAGCTCTAGCTCAGTAGTAGAGATGCATGAATATTCCAAATATAATGAATCACCATAGGGTTTAATAACTAATGATCAATAATTCTTACCGCTGCTTTTGTGAAGATATTGAATAATACCAATAAGGAAGTCAAAAAGATAGTTGGTGACTGATTATCAGTAACCATATATTCAATCAAGAATAATGAAAATCAACTATAGTTTTTCTAGTTGATTCTTAAAACGCTCGTCATGAATACAGGTATGCACCAATTTATCCTTTCGAAATTCCTTGAAACTTACAACGCCAGTTCTTGAAGTTCTCTGGATCCTTATATGATATACTGTAGACTTATTTATGTAAATATAAGTAAGATTTTGCTGGCTGAATAATATTACTATCATCAAAGGATGATAAGTAATAAATGCTCTGAATAATATCAATATTAATTGATTCACTAATCATATTATATGCTGCAGAATAATAATGCTTGGTACCAAGACAGCTCAAACTGTATATCACGAGATGAGTTAGGAAATAATAAAAACTTCTAAGATCTTGTATGCTGACATAAAACATAAAATATATTCCCATAAAATAATATATACAAAATATTTCTTGATTAATATAATTTTCTTTAAATAAATAAATTCTCTAATATTTTAATAATTATCACAGGATTCGTTAGCATTCACAATATTGTGAGCTGTAAAAATATATATATTATTAATACTGAAATGTGGACTTCAAGTCGGTTCAGAACTTAACAACTTGGAACCTGTTCAGTCTATAGATTTAACAGAATATACTTTGATCAATGAATAATAATTAATAAAAATAATAATTTGAAATCTCAGGGTATGTGTGTTCGTGCCATGCATGCAAATAAGCTTCCTACTAACATATATCAAATAAATTCAAGAAAAGATTTCTTATAAACTATATGATAGTGTTCGACACGTTGTGAATTTCTTAAATTTGAATAAAAATTTATATAGCACTTTGATTAATCCCCCAATTCACTGATAAAGGCCTTAGTATTAAATGAGCTCATTTAAGATAATTTGCACACTCACTATAATGATGTTCTTGAAGTCCTCGTAGAATAATTAATTATCTCCAATAATTAATTTGCCAGATCCTTCCATCTCTGCAGGGTTCGTGTATGGTCCAGATTTCTTACAAGTTTCTATCAGTATTAAAGATATATTTATGGGAATAAGTTACAGTTAAGAACTCTTAACACACACTGAGTTCACAAATAATCAAACATTAATTACATATATTTGACACTTAAAAAAGGGATTGGCTTGATGCTTTCAAAAATTAATTGGAAAAAAGGCCCTATTCTCTATGTGTTCCACATAGGTCGAGATCACAAGCCAGAGAGAGTTGTTTTTAGAAAAATTTCATCTCTTCCTTTAATGATTTATAAGCTTTCCTCTGATTGTCTTTCCAATCTTAGTAAGACGTGATGTAATTGGTTACTTAAGATTCAGGGTTTCCCCAACTTTGTTATACAAAGTGTAACATATTGAAATTTGGGTAGATATAAAAATCCCTAGCGGAAATATTAATAGGTCTGAGTAAAGTAACTGGCTAATATCGCCAAGGAGATAACATAAAGATTAGATAACATCAGCTTGTCCTGGCTAAACAGTACAACAGCCTAAAAGGAATTGAAATAATTTTTGCTAATATATAATATTATATAAAATTTTGAAGATTAAGGTTAGGCATAAACATTTAGTGATCGGCGACCTAACGATCGACCGAGCCATGCAACGTAGAATCTGACCAAACCCCTTGGCAGAGATCTATTGCGGCAAAACGGTATGCAATTTGGAGGCACAAAAGGTCACGTGGCTAACTATTATGATGCATGAAACAAATAGTAATATATAGAAAATTAACTAGCATGTAGAGGGCATACTTAAAAAACCTAATAAAAATAATTAAATGTATCCAGGAAATAGGAGGTTACCAAGCGCATGAATACTGAAACAATTTGCATGCACCAATCACATAATGGCAGTTGATAGGCGGCAATAGTATGCCGATTCAAAAATATTTATATATATTTATACAAATGATTGGGATTTATATAAAATTGTTATATAGTCTATGTTATGGATATGGCCCGAAGGCAAAGAAATTATTAAACATACAACATAAGTAATAATTTAATATTTTAGTACGGTCTATTTGAACCTTAAATGGCGGAGGACTCGGATATTCGAATTTTATGTAAATTTGGAAGTCGGAAATGAGAACTGTAAAATTGAGAAAGGAGAACCAACACTCGCCTGCCAAATGCCACCATGAGAGGTCCCTAAATATTATAGAGCGTAATACCTTGCTATAACTTGTAAAAAGCTAAAGTTAGTTTGAGTTATTAAATTTCTTATAAGACTTTGTGATGCTCTTATAAAGCAGAAGTCATTTTCATTTCTAAATAATTTTTGTAATCCCTTGGAAGAGACGACTCCGGCTACCATAGTCCAGGACCACCAGGAGTTGGATCGACATCAGCGGCTCATAAGAAGATTTCGACACGTGAGTGAGAAATATTGAATTAGTGATGGGCGCCCTCAGTGCTTCGAAATTACCTAATAATCAAAGCTAGCTCGTCAAAAGGGTTTTCTTATAAATTAAGAATTTAATAAAAAATACTTGCGCAAGTAAAGATAGTATTAAAGGTATTTTTTTAGAGGAATAATGAGTCAGTACATTTCAGAAAATTCTAATAAATCAAAGAAGTATAAAATCTAGGCTATTAATACATATTCATATGATCTTTAATTTTGCAATAATTTGCGATAGTTTGTTGTAGCTCTGATTCACTAGATGAATTGCTCTACTTATTCCATCAGGTGCCAAATCTTGCACCCTGAGATAAAATATATATTCATTACAAAGAAATCTATTAGATACTAGAGAATTTAATATATATATATTTGGATTATTGGTTGCCAATTTATCAAGTCGATTTTAAGGAACCTATTTTTAGTAGAATTGTCCAAGTCGACAAGTATTAGCAAGCTTATATCGCAGCTACATCAAAAGGATGCATATGATTATAAAATAAAAGCACATGGTAACGTTCCGTGCTATAAATTTATAGAATAGTATTTAGCCTGTGATAGTTTACTGATTTCGATTATTGTTCCATTTTTATATTATATATTTTTATCGCTCTTTATATTTTTGCCCTGATCTATTTTTTGCAATATTTGTTAATATATGTATCAAATTGTTTATGGTGTGCAATTTATTTTAATTCCTCAACACTATAGGATAAGTACCATATATATATATATATATATATATATATATATTTATTTTTAATGAATTACAAGAATTATAGGGGAAGCTCATACCTGGGCCTATAAAGATTTTATGAGACTGTATCCTATTAAAAAACCACGACCTAATTTTTATAATTATATCAAAATATTTCATGCTCCACCGACTGATGCCAAGCAGGAGGCTAATCGTTATTTAAATATAAAGAATAACGTGACAAAAGATAAATAAAAGTTTATAAATGAATAAATTAGATAATAGCCTGAGAGCATTCCAATAAATAAATCTCAATATATGAAGCTATAATGCAATATACATTTAATTTTTTATGTGAGCTTTGTGTACTCTTGGTTTTCATACTTTTTTAGATTTCAATAAATATTCGAGTAACAATAATAATCATTGTTATCTTATAACATAAACCTTCCCTAATATATAGTTTATACATTTTGTGAGTAAAAATTATAATTCAATTCATATTAGTTGATTGAGCAATCAGCTGATTTATTCAATATTGATTCAATAAATTGTCGATTGATCTAAGATTGATTGATGTATTGAATCAAAACAAAGGATTCTAACCTCAAATTGTACAAGCAATCTTTTTTTTATAATCTGCCAATAATAAACAAGCCGCTTTATAATTTTACTAGCAGGAACCCATGCTTGTCAAGGATCTATTTTCAAACTTGATAAACTGAAAACTTGACATAATGAAATTTTGAAGAATTGAAAATAGGCTTATAACCATCCTTGGTTAATTAAGAATCTAGCCTATATACAAAATTTCAAGTTAATTAGTCCAGTAGTTCAGACGTGATGATGCATCAAACATAATTTTCCTATCCCGTATGTGTATAGCCAATAGTATGTAAAAAGCCAACTTTTTATTTTATTATAGATATGGTTAATGACTGCAAGAGATAGGAGTGTGGAACAGAATAGTTGTGAAACTATGATAGCGCCAGAAGTATCTCAAACATGATAGAAGGTACTACATGAACTTTTTGAAAGTGATTTGAAAAAAAATGTTAAAACAACAGAACCGAAAGTTGTCAACCTTATCATTCTACCTCCATTTAGAGAGACTTTTGTCTGAGCCGAATGTAAATCTATATACATAAAAATGAATGTCAGTTGTATGATTGTTTGTCTGTTCCCTATAGACTTGAAAACTACTTGAAATAACGACATGAAACTTTAGGAATATGTTGTGTGAATATTGGGGATGGTTTCTGAAGAGAAATTTTGATAGGGGGATAATAATAATTACTTATTAATCCATTTTATAGACCTATGTTTCCGAAATTGTTGGCCTAGCGGCTACCGAAGAACGGAAAGATGATCATGATTCAAGATCATATTGAGATAATATGATTTAGCATCTAAAGTTACCAGCTGTAATAAACACATCACCTTATGATAAATTGTGTAGGCTACTGGTATTACAACGGTAGTTTGGAGTTGAAGTGTAGTTGATTGGTACCACCTGTAGATAATGGTTCATTAGAAGACCTATACAAATAATTATCACTCCCCTATCATTGAGTAACCGGAAAATGTTGGAAAAAAATTATTCACCTCATGGAAGAGAGTTGTTTATATTGCATTCATTAATGGCAGAATAATTTACATTTTTTTCAAATGTAGCTCAGCTTATATTCATCCTAGAATGGAAGATGGAAAGAATATGTAATTCCTGGTGATTCATCGTACATCACATATTTCCTGGACCATCTATTGACAATCAACAACTATGAAAACATTGAATTCATCTTTGAAACACTGATTTATCCCATCTATAATGAATGGATAAATACCAATATCAAAATATTGTTGATCAAGAACTCAGTACATCGACAATTCATTCAACTAATTCTGTAGGTACTGATTGTATAGGTACAAATATAATCATTTGTCTTCTTTATTGATAATCAATCTCATCAACTAATCATAAACTGATTGAAAAAAAAGTTCTTCAATTTCCATGAATTTTATTAATAGAATTATATAAATTAATCTAAAGTGTAGGTCATATCTAAATTCACTAAGAGTTAGATTCATTTTTCATTTGAGGAAATATCGAAAAGGTGCATAGGATCTTATTTTTTGTTCAGCTTGCCAAAATACCCCTCATTTCAATATTAAAATTTTCGACTGACTGTACAGTGAGTCAATCATTCTATCATGGCCCGAATAATTTTGAAATTGTAATTAAATAAAAATGGTAGAGGATAATTATTAATTCATGTGAATATCAACACCTTTATTTAAAGACATATTAACTGCATGATGCATTTTAATATTTCCGATACAGCATTGATGAAACTAAAGACGTTTATTTAGCAGTCTCAAAAAACTGTTCTAGCTGAAAAATTAATAATCCATGCCACGTGTAGGCATCAGGAAAACGAAGTTAAAAACTATGGTTTTCCTAAACATATGTTTTTGAGATAATTTCTTTGATGCAGCTGTTTCACATTTGACATATTATTATTCAGAGTTTGTGAAAAAAAAAATTATTGATTACCGAAACAATTCCATTAATATATTAATAATATTACAATAACATATTTATCAATTATCAGAACGATATTATTGAGGTTAAGTGGAATCAGGTAGAAAGCAATAATAGAACAGATGATCTTTTTTGTATTTCAATCATATGATTTTGTTATTTCCAATGATTAAACCATATGTTATAATATCTCATGTCAATCAATAAATTATCTCAGTTCCATATGGCCTTCACCTTACCACCTTACAATGTTCATAAGCTTACTAAATAGGATCCTTTTTCATCCTTTGAAACCCTTAGAGACAAAATATCTCAAAATCCGTTCTTAGTGCGCATCTAGCATGTTTGAAGAATATTTGTGCAAATTTTTAAGTCTGTAGGACAATTAGTTTGAGCTGTAGTGTGATTTTACATCAAAATTTCCGAAAAAAGCCCTCTCCTGAGCCCCCCTGTGCTCCTGATCCTGCATAGATCTAATTATTTTTTGTAGCTGAACAAAAAAGTTTCTCATGACTTTGCTGTGCAATGAGCGGTTAAAAAGTACAAAATTTTTTTGGGGGGGGGGCTCCAGCTCCCTCAGGGGGGCAGATTTTTGAAAATCCTTTCTTAGTGGATGTTTCAGGCTACCATAAACAATCGTGCAAAATTTCAAGTTTGTAGGCTCAGTAGTTTGGGCTGTGGTGTGATTTCAGTCTGTCGGGGCTTAGCCTTTTATAGATATACCGTAGAGATTTCTGCCAAAGAATTCTCATTATTGTTTAATTACAATTTTGCATGGTTCTCTTATCGCTTTAGATAATATGATTACTCTTTATCATGAATAATATTCGATTTTATTTGAGTGGTACCTTGACTAGGCTATCTATTCTTTCAATTTTACAATTCTACTAAAGCTCAGTTATTTACTTCAAAATTATTTTATGGTGCTAAGACACAACGTCATAAACCATACTTCCATGTTTTTAAATTTGCATATAATTTAAATATCCACTCTCATTGGTGCTCTTACTAGCCTCACTACTACGCAATGATGTGATTCAAAATTGTCAAATGTAGTCCATACTAATCTGCTAGGTTACGGCATATAGAGTGAATATTTTTGTTCTAAATATTTAGTTTATATCTGTTACATAAATGTGGGTACTGCATAGTTTACAAATTCTTATTGTTTATATAATAAATACATGTATATTATGTATTAATTCGATTTTGCCGCCAGTCAAATACTGCACTGTGATTGGCATATCCTAAAACTAAAAATGTATTCATGCACTGAATAAAGTTACATCCCATTTCCTTAATATTTTTATTTTATACATTTTGTTCATGCTCGTTCGATATAATAAATATTTTTGTATTTTCTAAAATGCTTTTTCTTTTACATTGACATGCCATGCTTGATTACTAACCCTCTGATCACAGTTTAAGTGAATGCTATTTGTACGCAACTAAATTTGCCACAAGGTGTCTGGCTAATTCTCAAATTATATGGTTCGACTGATTATTTAGGTCGCCGACTAGTGAGTACCAAAGACATAACCTCAAAATATTATTATTTTATATTATTAAATAAATAGCAATCATATTCTCCTTTTCATTTGGCTGTTCAAAACTGTAGCCTGGAGAACCGTTATTATTCAATCTTGAGTTTGTTGACATCATATCTAGCGATAACAATACGGTACAGCTGCTTGCTCGAGACCTATAATTCCTTTTCATTGTCATTCCTTTTCATCAATTTCTATGATTTTGGAAACTATTCAAAAATATATTCTTACAAGACTTAGCAGAAGTCTGCTAATTAAAATGATAATATAATAATTAAAATAATGAAAATTTATTCATTAGCATTTGAATAATTGCAATATCTCAGTAATTTCCATCTGTGAACATGAGTGTCATGACCTGTATTTATAGACCTTGGATAAATGTTAGATTATAAAATGGAAACATTCCTCTTTTTTTTATCATCTAGACAGAGCTACAGAGATCAGAGATTAATCAGACATTAAATGATTTGAAATTTCAAATGTGAATAGTTTAGACATGTCTCCAAGCCCTTTTGGTAGTCCAAAATCTCAGCTATGTCCACTTGCTCCCTGCCATCAACAAAACTAAAATTCAACTACACCATATTTTTGTACCATTCTTGTACCTTTTTGTACCACCGAAAAAAAATTTTGTACCACCACCCAAACAGAGATAATAGCGAATTTAAGGGCGGGGAGCAAGTGGACACTCTCCCTCCCCGCAATCAACAAAATTGAAATTCGTTTATACCATATTTTTGTATCACCAAGAAAAAATTTTGTACCACCTCCCAAGCCGAGATATTAGCAAAGCTAAGGGCGGGAAGCAAGTGGACACTCCCTCTCCACCATCAAGAAACTAAAATTCAATTATACCATATTTTTTGACCATTTTGTACCTTTTTGTACCACCAGAAAAAAAATTGTATCACTTCCCAAACCGAGATAATAGCAAATTTAAGGGTGGGGTGCAAGTGGACATTTCCTCCCCGCCATCACCAAACTGAAATTCAATTATGCCATATTTTTGTACCTTTTTTACCACCAAGAAAAAATTCTTTACCACTTCCCAAACCGAGATAAAAGCAAATTTTATGGGTGGGGTGCAAGTGGACACTTCCTCCTCGCCATCACCAAACTAAAATTCAATCATGCCATATTTTTGTACCTTTTTTTACCACCAGGAAAACATTTTCTACCACCTCTAAAACTGAGATAATAGCAAATTCAAGGGTGAGGAGCAAGTGAACACTCCCTCCCCACCATCAACAAAACTGAAATCCGTTTACACCATATTTTTGTTCTATTTTTGTACCACCAAGAAAAGCTTTTATACCCCTCTCTATCAAAAGTTATTTGAGTATAAAAGTTTTGTATCAAATCTTGTGATACAGAAAAAATTTCATCAATTGTCTGTAATCTGCAGCATATCCTTTCGACCTACTATGATGACACAGAATAAATTAATTTCTTGTTGTCTATAATCTACGCCTGTGAACGACAGTGGATAACGTTTTAAAATGAGCTTGGCATGTCGAAGGCAGAGATTCAAAAGTTATTTATTCATCATCTATTTATTATCCAATACTGGCATCATTTTGAATATATTTTAATTGTAAGGAAATTGCAAAGACTATTCTCTACACACTGAATACTTTTGGTAAAGCCTAGAAAAGCATGATTCAGCGACGAACTATATTGAATTGAGTCAAAAGAAAAATACAGAATACCCAGTTGACCAATGAGAAAAAAATCAACATACTAGAAAAATGTGAAATGCAAACACAACTATAACAACCAGCAAGTATATTGAGGTATCAATAGTTTTCATCTACAAAACTGATTTATATCCATTATAGTATGATAAATGTTTCAAAGAATTACTGTGTAAAAGTTCTTTTGTGGAAAATTCGACCAATTTCAAATTCGAATAATCTTTATTCACAAAAAGAAAAAATGAATACAGCAGCAGAGACATTATGCATTGTGAATATTCTCCACAAAAAACAACAAGTCTAGGTGTGGGGAATGAGTTCTGTGAACTGCATTGTATAGTTCATTATAGTATAACAATAACAGTTGAAGATTTACAATAAATAATAAAACAAAAGAACAAGTAGTATAAGGTTAACAATTGCTATGAATGATAATAATGGGAAAGATAACCAACTTTTAGAAAGAAATCTTTTATTATCAAAAGAATGGATTTTCAACATCTGTTTCTTATTCTCCAAACATAAAAATTGTCGGCTCTTATAAAGCTGAATGCTGCCACCTTCTTGAGTTCATTTCTCAAAAATAATCTCAAAGATAACTCATCAACAATCATGGAAGTTCGTGCCGTTCTGTTCATTTCACTGGTTCTTTGCTCTCTACTGGTATGTTAAACTTTAGTAAATTTTAATATATTGTTATTATCATTGATTCTAATTTCAATACCCGATATAATGAGTAAAATTTAGCCTGGGTCTTACACTGTTCATTATTACACATGTGAGGTTGATATTTTATCCAATTCGTTTGTTAAAACTATCCCTTGAATAGTAAGTTGGAAATTTTCTTTTCCTACAGTTACGTTGAAAAGTGGCCATTGCTGCACTGATTACAGAACGCAGAGAATCACTTTTCCGCTCTAGTGCGGGACAAATTTTTCTGCACTCCAGATTTGCAACATGGCAACGCAAAATACTTAGTAGGTTATATGGAGCAACAGTGCAGCAAAATCAAAATGAAGTTGGTAACAGTGACTGCTGTGGCTGCTATAGTGAGCAGAGGTGCAACCAAGCACAACGCGCTAATTATTATTCATTATATATTATATCGAGGACAGCAACAGCACAGTGACACCACAGCACACACCACACAGCTGCCCCCCGCCATTCAAACACTACTAAGTTATTTGATGGATTTCAGGCAATTTTACCCATAATTACCCACTTTTCATATTCAATGGTAACTGCAGGAAAAACTTAATGTGAAATACGTGCGCAAAGTTCCTCTGCTGCACTCAAGAAACCATTCCGCCCTCGCCTATGGCTCGGGCGTAAACGTTTCTTTCGGTGCAGCAAACTGTCACTTTGCGCACTAGTTGCACAAATAACTATTTGAAATCTGGTTCCATTACTTTTTGAGTACTTCATGTAATTATTCCTGACGTTACTTTTTATTTATAGTAATTTTCAATTATCTTGGCAGCAATCAGGTCTAAATGTTGTCTGTTATTTCAAACGGACAATATTCTTGTTTTTTTTTAAGATTTAATAATATTTTGATAAGAATGATTCTAAAGCTATATTTCTGAGCAAGCAAACATATGAAAGAAAATCCTGTTTTATGACAATGTGATATTTTTCCTCCCTACTATCTTAAGTTGAATTCCATTTTCTGGAACATAATACTAATGTAGTTGTTTTCTGCAACAAAAGGGAGTAGTACTCCTTTGGGAGTAAAATGATAAGGCCACATTCTTCCCCAATTAACTTATCCCTAAAGCGGTCTTATCTAATGCATCCTTTTACATGTCTGCTGATTGAATTCTTGAATCTTGTTTCTTTTTGAACAGCAACCATGCTTCACAACTGTAAGTCAGAGTTGATACAGTCAACTTCACTCTGTAGAACTTCCTTGGTGAATATTTTCTGGCTTTGTTTCTACGAGACCTGCTTATTCCACATACTGGGCTGAATTTTTATATTTTTGTTGAACATCGGGGTGGCTCGTTGGAGTAAGTGATAACGCGCTGTTCTAATAATCAAGAGAACCCGAGTTCGAATCTCGACCGGGACAAAAGTTTTTGACCACAGCACAATCACATAGATACGACCACCCCGTCTTTCGGAGGAAACGATAAGTCGTCGTTCCGGACTACCTGAAAAGTAGCCCATATAGTCGTCATCTCTCATCATTATCCCTCTTACTCGTTAACCACGCACAAGCCTAAGAACTTTTGTGGGCATCACCCTCAGTATAAATATTATTATATATTATTTGTCTTGGTCATATAATATGTGACATGTCGGATATTTAAAATTTTTCACCTGTAGCCTACTATGTTCCTATTTTTTATCATAGTTTTATCTTGCTGGCATGACATGCCTCATTTTTGTTCTCTCTCTTGTTGTGTTCATCACGGTATGAAAGTACTTTTCATCCTTGGGGTTATCAGGGAGAAAAATCAACTTTTGTTCTTGGAGGTTCAAATAAATTGTTCAATCTCTTGAAAGACCCGTTGGTCTAGTAGCAGAATTGGTCTCCAAGCAATATCATCTGAAGTTCAGGATAAATGTAAGGCAATCATGGATAAATAAATTTGTCATCGATGTATTGGCATTTGACTAGTAAAGGAGAAGATTATGTTAAGGTATATGCCTGTGACGTTTCAATTTTAAAGCGACTTGAAAGACCAATTTGAGAACTTCACTTGTTTAAATCACAAATATTCAAAATTGAAACTGATTTATTATAATTAACTATAGCTTACCCGGCGAACTTCGTACCGCCAAAAAGTCAATGTATCTCATGTCACACTTGACTTTATTATTTGGTGAATCATGGATTTTATCTGACAATCAATATTTCCATTTACATTGCAATACGGACTTCCTATGTTCTTGGTCATGCAGCATTTATTATTCCGAAAACATATTCTTCTCAATCAATTGATAGTAATATCTATCAGTAAAGTGTTGAATTAAAAGAAAAAATAGATAGGTTAAACCAGTGTTTCAAAGATTAATTCAATGTTTTCATAGTTGTTGACTGTCAATAGATGGTCCAAGAAATATGCGATATACGATGAATTACACAGAATTCCATATTCTTTTCATCTTCCATATTAGGATGAATATAAGCTAAGCTAAATTGAAAAAAAAAAGTGAATTAGTCTGTCATTCTTCAGAAATATTGGAAAATGCAATATGACGAACAACTCTCTTTCATGAGATGAATAATTTTTTTCCAACGTTTTCCAGTTTCTCAATGATAAGGGAGTGATAATTATTATTTTGTATAGGCCTTCTAGGGAACAATTATCCACAGCTGGTACCAATCAGCTATACTTACTTCAATTCCAAACTACCGTTTTTACTTTCCTTGCCCTATTACCATAAGGAATAGGTAAGGAAAGGAAAGTGTTGCTTTCCGAAAAAAATTAAAGTACCCAAATTTATAAATTTCTATACGTTTCAAGGTCCCCTGAGTCCAAAAAAGTGGTTTTTGGGTGTTGGTCTGTATGTGTGTGTGTGTGTGTGTGTGTGTGTGTTGTGTGTGTGTGTGTGTGTGTGTGGTGTGTGTGTGTGTGTGTGTGGTGTGTGTGTGTGTGTGTGTGTGTGTGTGTGGTGTGTGTGTGTGTGTGTGTGTGTGTGTGTATGAGTGTATGTGCGTCTATGTATATCTCATCTCCCAATTAACGGAATGACTTGAAATTTGGAACTTAAGGTCCTTACAATATAAGGATCCGACACAAACAATTTCGATCAAATTCAATAATTAAAGATGGCGGCTGAAATGGCAAAAATGTTGTCAAAAACAGCGTTTTTCGGATTTTCTCGAAAACGGCTTCAACGATTTTGATCAAATTCAAATACCTGAATTAGTCATTGATAAGCTCTATCAACTGCCATAAGTCTCATATCTGTAAAAATTTCAGGAGCTCCGCCCCATCTATGCAAAATTCGATTTTAGATTCCCAAGTATCAGGCTTCAGATACAATTTGAACAAAAAATTTCAAGTGGAAAAGATCGAGCATGAAAATCTCTACAATTAATGTTCAGTAACATTTTCACCTAAAATTGAAAATAAGCTCGAAATTCGAGAAAATATGATTATTTCAATTGCATACTGTTGAAAACTGTTGATTCTAATAAATCATTCACTATGAAGAAATAGCAGACCTCGTGTGTTTCCAGCGTTATTGTCCTGTCACCAGCTGGCTCAGATCTCTGAATAGTAGTAGACTTGACATGCGCGGGATCACTAGCGTCAGGTGATCAATTTCCATAACGGCAAGGAAAGTTGAGTGAGTGCGCCACACCAGATTTTTATACCAGTACACAGTTTATCACAGGGTGACGTGTTTATTATACAGCTGGTAACTTTCACAATTATTATCATATTATCACAATCATGATCATCTTTCCGTTCTTTGATAGCCGCGCTCGGCCGAAAATTTCGAAAATATAGGTCTGTAAAATAGAATTATAACTAGTAGTAGTTCTGTGAACAGTAGACCTCACGCAGTATTCTCATCCACAAGTACCTGATTGAAACTATAGACCTTATGGAAATACATCAATAGACTGGCTTCTCCACACATCTGTGTAATCACTTGTCAGCTGATTTATGATGAATAATTCTATAGTCTGGGGCCAGTTTCATAAAAATTCAAAAGTCCTGTAATGAAGGAACAGCTGATTTTATCGGCTATATTGAGCATGTAATTGGAATGGTGATTCTCCTGTATTACAGGACTTGTAACTTTTATGAAACAGGCCCCTGATTTTTACTCTTATATTGGCGTATGGAGGAGGCTCCTTTTTCTTTTTATATTATCCTTGAAATGCAAAATTTCCAAAAATCTTGTATATACATTGACACGCAATTAAAAAAGGAACATACCTGTAAAATCTCATGAAAATCTATCACCGCGTTTCGCCATAAATGCGCAACATATAAACATATAAACATTTAAACATTAAGAGAAATGCCAAACCGTCGACTTGAATCTTAGACTTCACTTCGCTCGGTCAAAAAATTATTATTCGCCCCCCTATTAAAATTTCTGGTCAGAAACCATCCCCAATATTCACACAACATATTCCCAAAGTTTCGTGCCGTTCTGTCAAGTAGTTTTCCAGTATATAGGGAACAAACAATCAAACAGACATTCATGTATATATATATATATTATATATATATATATATATATATATATATATAAATAGCACATAACAGAAGACACTTTAAAGTTTGTAATATAAATTGAAACAGGAGACACGATATAAATAGATTGAAAACACTTGAAAACTTACATTAGAAATGGGGGGAAATTTTCGGAGACTGAGTCTCCTTTTTCAACCGAGCAGACTGCACTTTTGAATCCAACGGTCCATATATATATATATATATATATATATTATATATATATATATATATAATATATATATATATAGGTTGAACTGGAATCATGCTAATGCACCATCAACCATTCTGAAGACTTCATAATTTTCGAATATAAACAGAATAATGAATAGTGTAAACCGTAATCATGGAGAAAATATAGATTGGTTATCCTATGGTATAATTTTAAAATTTATAAAGCAAAACAGAGATACTTTTCCAGTACAGGCAACTTAATGATTGTCAGTAATAGGAACGCAGAATAGAGTTCTTATTATCTATCTATTCAATGATACAAAAAACACAATATTCATTAAAATGATTAAGGAAGGACCAACAGATTCAAATCTTGAACTTGATGATTGTTTTGGCTTCTTACTTCTTGGAATTGTATACAAATAAAGCTACTGGATTCCCAGATATCAGAATCAGAGTCCATTTTGCTGGTTCAGTGGAATATTCTTTTCAAGAGCTCTAAATTGGACTAGTCCTGTTTTTGTGCATAGAAGAGAATATTCTTCCCTGAGTTCTGATGGAACTATTCCTATTTCAGAAGTCATGGGAAGAATATTTTCTGGACTCTGATACTGGATGATATGTGGGAATCTAGATTAATAGAACCTACAAGCAAAACCTCACTACTGAACCATTCACGTATGGTAAACCATTTCAAAACGGCTATGATAGCTGACTTATAAACAACATTTCCATATACTTTGTTGCCATTAACGTTCATTTTACACTATCAATTTCCTTTATGAAAACTATAGGCTAAATGTCATGTAAGTAATTGTCTATGTAAGCTGAATAAAATCTGAAAAACTCAAGTCCAAAGTCGAATTGAGCCGAAAGTGCATCCGTTTAAAGTTGGATAGGTACTTACTAGGTAGTTATTTTACTGTTTTGTAAAATGATAAGTGCTCTTCATATTTTTGGTTTAGTATGGATTACGTTATATGGCTACATTATGGAGCATCAATGACAAATGATCTTTTCATCTGAGAATAAAATATTGAATCAAAAATATTCATAGAATAAGAAAAATACAGTCACTATTAAAGCATGATTTTTATCCAAAATATCAACATGGAACAGCCCTCATTTTTACCACGGTACTTCTAGGATGAAATGTTGTTGTATTTGTGAAAGAGTTGTATTTGTGTATGGTACTTTTGTTGAATTGGTTCCTCCAAAACCATATTAACAACTCGAAAAAATAATTTACTATCAGTTTTGTTGAAGACCTGTTTCAGTATTCTCTTAGAAAATATTATTTATTCATTCATTTATTCATTCATTCAGAATAAATTACACCACTCACAGAAAATTACCACAGGCTTATAAGCCCAAAACGGTTCCAATTCTAATCTATGCAACAGTCCAAATGAAGCTAGGTTATGTGTCACTCAACATTCATCATCAATAATTACACACTCAATTCACAATTCAAGACACACAAAAATCATTTTTAAATTGAAAAAATTCTTCTAAATTGAATTAAATCATTCACAATTAATTAGAGAATTCCAAACCTTAAAAAAAGAATATAAAACTTTGAGACCGGAAAGACAAACACACTATTTAGAACTTATTACAGCTGTGATATTAACTATTATGTACTTATATATGTTAGTCATGTACTGTTATGTAACGCTCATTAAATAGTATATTTCGCACCTAGAGCAGAAAAAGAGATTTTTCCGGCTCGAAATCGGTTTTCAAGTCCGAGGCCCTAGGCCGAGGACTAGAAAAGATTGAGAGCTGGAAAAACATTTTTTCCCTTCGTGCGAACGCTTTTTTTCGCCACACACAAAAATAAACAATATATATTTATGAGAATAGTTGTTTACTAAGCACTTCCAAAAGCAGAAGTGGAAGGTGATAGCTCTAGCAAATCTGAGGTAATCTGAATATCAGGAAATTGTCCAAGTATTTTTTTTTTTTATTCTGATTTGTCTAAATAACCTAAATGATGATGTTCAATTATGTATGTGGGAGGTTGAGTTTATACTTTTTTACTCTGTCAAATGACAATAAGATGATATTATTATAGATGTTTTAATTATTGAATATTGAACACAAATGATAAAAAGTTTTTTGATCACCTTCCTTAGTTCCATGTTAGTGGCTGGAAAGGGTACTCTTTCCGGCCCAGGCCGGGAAGAATCCTATCCTGGCGTCAGATGAGAGTCGTCTGCAAACAATGTCTTTCAGATCTACGTAGGGACTGAAAAACAGCTGCTTTCTGTGCAGTGTGGCGAAAACATACTTTCCCGTATATTGTATGTAATTTATTGTTTATCTTTGAGTTGAAGGTAATCATTTTCTAGCATTTGCGTTTCCTTTGCAGAACCTAAGTGCATCAAGATCGGTTGTGGAACATGACCTATCGGCACACCAAGTGCGGACCCCACCAAGGTCTGTTATTGCAGAAAAGATTGAAGAGCATCTTACTCCAGAAAAGAGATGTTGGCCCGATCCTAGATATCCTAACTAGTAACGTCCCAACACTCCTAACAGCCTAACCTAGAGTAACACCCTAACTTAGAGTGGTAACACTGTTTCCTATGTTCTTCTACTGTTGGTTTCTAATGAGAGAGCTGAGTCATAAATTCAGCTTTAAATACGAGTGTACTATACGATGTAATAAATAAAGATGTTAAGAGCTACAATGTGTAACACTTCATTCATTACCACACCAGAATTCCAACATAAATAAATTGAATATGAACTTGAAGACCTGTTGAACACAAAGGATGTATAATAATCCTTGCAGACCAAAAGCATAATGAAAGCACACATGAAAGACAAAGAAGGATTGACTGGTTGAGTGCGGACCACAGCTTAAAACATAGGTGTTGACCAACGGCTTAACCTACAATGGCAATAAACGGCTGAATGAGAACAAAAAAAGAATTCCAAGTAATCAGCCCATTTAAGGAGGGAAGTCTTCTTGACAAGAATGTGTTTGAGTTATTGATATATTATAATTATTACACAACTCAGTGAAATACTTTATTCTTTTTCTTCAATGTTGTTTTCCATCACGAACTGCTTAAGTGCTTATTATTAAATCGGGGGCGCGACAGTCGAGACCAACGACATTCGAGACCTACGACCGTGGAGGATTGTTCTACAGTCCTCTACAGTCGTAGGCATCGACTGTCGGGAGTGTACGAAAATTAGAGTGGCCTCAACTGTCGCCTAACGCAGGCGACATTTGAGGCCACTTTTTCAGGAGTCCTCTCCCGTCGTAGGTCTCGACTGTCGGGGCTGTACAAAAATTAGAGTGGCCTCAACTGTCGCCTAACGCAGGCGACATTTGAGGCCTCTTTTTCAGGAGTCCTCTACCATCGCTGGCCTCGAATGTCGCTGGTCTCGACTGTTGGGCCTGTACAAAAATTAGAGACTCCCTTGCAGCAGGCGACAGTTGAGGACACATCCTACTGCGATTCCAGATGAAATACATTTTATAATGATTATAACTTCTGATTTGTTGAAAACTAAATAATGGAAACTTCCTTCATAAAAAAGCATATGAACTTTGAAGGTAGATAGTGCTTATCCTTGAAGGATTTTCAGAACGACGTATGATGTTATCATCATATGAAAGTAATCATGTAATTAATTCCATAAGCAACATTGTTAATGAAAAAATGAACAATTTAGTTTTTATGAGAAAAGCTCAATGTATATATAGATCAAGAAAATGTAAAATGTGAATGTGTGAAATTGATAAAAGTTATTGATTTGTAACAGGATATTGATTCGTAGAATAATATCCTACATCTATCATGAACTGAGAATTTGACATCAAAGTATCAAAAAGGTATTTACGAGTTTGAAAATTTCGTTTTTTATGATGAAGCAACTAAGGTTTATTTACAGTTGTAAAGTTGCAATACTTATTCATAATATGGAAGGAATAATGGGATATTATTCAATTGCTGGTAAATCCATACAAATTAAATGATAATACTCTTTTGGTGCTGTCTACCATTCTGGAGAGCCTAGCGCAGGCGACAGTTGAGGCCTCTTTTTCAGGAGTCCTCTACGGTCGCAGGTCTCGACTGTCGGGAGTGTACAGAAATTGAAGAGGCCTCAACTGTCACCTAATGCAGGTGACATTTGAGGCCACTTTTTCAGGAGTCCTCTGCCGTCGCAGGTCTCGACTGTCGGGGCTGTACATAAATTAGAGTGGCCCAACTGTCGCCTAATGCAGGCGACATTTGAGGCTACTTTTTCAGGAGTCCTCTACCGTCGCTGGCCTCAAATGTCGCCGGTGTCTACCATTGCTGGTCTCGACTGTCACAGAACTCTTCTGTCGTTTGCCTCGTTTGACAACAACACATTAAATCACTTTTTTCTAAAAGCAAAATCAGGGTACCCAGATGAAACTCTGATTCAAGTTATTGTTGTATATAGCTTGTAAGCTCCATGTATGTACTATTGTATGAGTTATCACATACACCCTGAGTACCTTCAGAGGTAGGTGATTGATACCCAGGTGTTGCTCCTGGACAACTTAGCTCAGTCGTAATGTGGGCGTGGAAAGGGGGCAAGTCGAAGTTCCTCTTCTTCCTTCTGTGTACCTTAGCTGATGTGGACAGCAACTCCTGGTGCTTCAAACGGCATGAAGGTCGCTCTCTACTCTGATGAAACCACTTCGAGATAATTTTGTATTGGCCTTATGGCCTCAGTTCCGCTCCAGTATAGTAGGAAGAGGAAGGATAGACAGGAAGGACGGCAGCCAATGAGCTGCTGTGCCCGGAGAAGATATAAGGATAGGGATGGCAGCCAACGGGCCGCGGTGCCCTGGGAGGATGGAAGGTTAGGGATGGCAGCCAATGGGCCGCTGTGCCCTGGGAGGGTGGGAGGATAGGGACGGCAGCCAACGGGCCGCTGTGCCCTGGGAGGATGGAAGGTTAGGGACGGCAGCCAACAGGCCGCTGTGCCCTGGGAGGATGGGAGGTTAGGGACGGCAGCCAACGGGCCACTGTGCCCTGGGAGGATGGAAGGTAAGGGACGGCAGCCAATGGGCCACTGTGCCCTGGGAGGGTGAGAGGATAGGGACGGCAGCCAACGGGCCGCTGTTCCCTGGGAGGTTGAGAGGATAGGGATGGCAGCCACCGGGCCGCTGAGCCCTGGGAGGATGGAAGGTTAGGGATGGCAGCCAATGGGCCGCTGTGCCCTGGGAGGGTGAGAGGATAGGGACGGCAGCCAACGGGCTGCTGTGCCCTAGGGGGATGGAAGGTTAGGGACGGCAGCCAACGGGCCGCTGTTCCCTAGGGGGTTGGAAGGTTAGGGATGGCAGCCGCTGTGCCCTGGGAGGATGGAAGGTTAGGGACGTCAGCCAACGGGCCGCTGTGCCCTCGGAGGGTGAGAGGATAGGGATGGCAGCCAACGGGCCGCTGTGCCCTGGGAGGATGGAAGATTAGGGATGGCAGCCAATGGGTCACTGTGCCCTGGGAGGGTGAGAGGATAGGGACAGCAGCCAACGGGCCACTGTGCCCTGGGAGGATGGAAGGTTAGGGACGGCAGCCAACGGGCCGCTGTGCCCTGGAAGGGTGAGAGGATAGGGACGGCAGCCAATGGGCCGCTGTGCCCTGGGAGGATGGAAGGTTAGGGACGTATGGCAGCCAATGGGCCGCTGTACAAGGACAGGAGGTCAGGGACGTACGGCAGCCAACGGGCCGCTGTACAGGAGAGGAAGGTTGGGAGCAGAAAGCTGTGTTCTGGGGCTCGTCTGGCGTTTATATACTCTCCCAAAGTAGAGGGGATGGAGTTGCGCCGCCGCCAGAGGCAGTAAGAGTCCTCTCGATGCACTGAAGATGGTGTGCCATCGGTACCCTCCTTATCTCCGCAGTCAGCTAGCTTTGCTGATAGCTGAGCATCTTTCAATAATATTATTAATTATTTTCTCGTCACAATCTTACTTTGTGACAGAGTTAGATAAGACAATGTCAGGTGACATGGAATGGCATTGGGGGTGTGAAACTGTTTTTTTTTGGTCTTGTATGTTTAATGTCCAATAAATTCTGTGTCAAAATAAAAAGTTATTTATTATTTTGACACAGAATTTATTGGACATTAGACATACCAGACCAAACAAAACAGTCTGAGCAGTCAGACAGCAGTCAATCTGACTGCTAGTTGTTTTTTCTAAAAGCAAAAAGTGATTTATTATTTTGACACAGAATTTATTGGACATTAGACATGCTAGACCAAACAAAACAGTTACACAACCCTGACGCCATTCCATGTGTCACGTTCTGCTCTGTGGAGGGGCATGAACATGCACTAAATAAATATAAATTTTGAACAATTAAACTAAAAACCAGAATTATAACAATACACCCTGAGTGATGTTTCTCAATGTTTAATGGCTCACATTGTGTCGGTGTGTGTGATGTTCTACTCCTTGGAGGGGCATGAACATGCACGAAGATGAATATTTATGAACTTGGAGTTCTTGAATCAGGCTATACGAATCTCGACCTGCTTTGCGGTAGTCAGATATTGTTTAGTATTATAAATATTCCTAGAACATTATGTCTTCCAGTGGTTGATGGTAGTCGATATTCATATCAAATAATAAAACACTTCATTGGAGATATCCTCCCGGATCAAGTAAGATCGACTGCCATCAACCTACCACATTGAGGTGTATTGGTCGCATAGACAGCTTCACAATTGAACTAAGTACTCGAAGCATCTACTATCTTGGTTTGGCACTTTGCAATCTTACAACCTATAGTATTTGTCAGAGACCCGGTTCGCATGGATTTTCATTTTGTTTGTTGTTTTGTGCGGTCTAATATCTCTCCCAACTGTAAAACAGGTATTAGAATCTAAGTATTCTGGAATCTAAGTATTCACTTGGAGAGTGAATTTACTAAGAAGTTTAAATCTCCACTTGGTCCTGGCGATAGCATTGATTATAATAGACAGATTAAAACTGAACTGCATTTTATTATTGAATTAGATTCAATTTAAATTTACCACGTTTCCAACTACAGCATTAATTTGGAAGTTCACATTTCCTACTTCAGCTACCTTCGTAGACCGCCAACCTATCAATTCAAGAAACTAATTTATTAGTTCATTCTCTTCTATACATCGTTCATTCTGTCTAGATCATATAAATTCGTTGCCATCTATGCCTTTGCAAGTCGGGCGAAGATGAACATAACCTATAATCATGAGGTACAGTTTCCTAACCTCAAAGTTTCCGACTGTTTATTTGGTTTTTGATTCAAGAACTCAAGTTCATAAATATTCATCTTCGTGCATGTTCATGCCCCTCCAAGGAGTAGAACATCACACACACCGACACAATGTGAGCCATTAAACATTGAGAAACATCACTCAGGGTGTATTGTTATAATTCTGGTTTTTAGTTTAATTGTTCAAAATTTATATTTATTTAGTGCATGTTCATTCCCCTCCACGGAGCAGAACGTGACACATGGAATGGCGTCGGGGTTGTGTAACTGTTTTGTTTGGTCTAGCATGTCTAATGTCCAATAAATTCTGAGTCAAAATAATAAATCACTTTTTGCTTTTAGAAAAAACGACTAGCAGTCAGATTGACTGCAGTCTGACTGCTCAGACTGTTTTGTTTGGTCTGGTATGTCTAATGTCCAATAAATTCTGTGTCAAAATAATAAATAACTTTTTATTTTGACACAGAATTTATTGGACATTAAACATACAAGACCAAACAAAACAGTTTCACAGCCCCAATGCCATTCCATGTCACCTGACATTGTCTTATCTAACTCTGTCACAAAGTAAAATTGTGACGAGAAAATAATTAATAATATTATTGAAAGATGCTCAGCTATCAGCAAAGCTAGCTGACTGCGGAGATAAGGAGGGTACCGATGGCGCACCATCTTCCATGCATCGAGAGGACTCTTACCGCCTCTGGTGGCGGCGCAACTCCATCCCCTCTACTTTGGGAGAGTATATAAACGCCGGACGAGCCCCAGAACACAGCATTCTGCTCCCAACCTTCCTCTCCTGTACAGTGGCCCGTTGGCTGCCATACGTCCCTGACCACCTGTCCTTGTACAGCAGCCCTTTTAGCTGCCATACATCCCTAACCTTCCATCCTCCCAGGGCACAGCAGCCCGTTGGCTGCCGTCCCTATCCTCTCACCCTCCCAGGGCACAGCGGCCCGTTGGCTGCCGTCCCTAACCTTCCATCCTCCCAGGGCACAGTGGCCCATTGGCTGCCGTCCCTATCCTCTCACCCTCCCAGGGCACAGTGGCCCATTGGCTGCCATCCCTAACCTTCCATCCTCCCAGGGCACAGCAGCCCGTTGGCTGCCATCCCTATCCTCTCACCCTCCCAGGGCACAGCGGCCTGTTGGCTGAAGTCCCTAACCTTCCATCCTCCCAGGGAACAGCGGCCCTTTGGCTGCTGTCCCTAACCTTCCATCCCCCTAGGGAACAGCAGCCCGTTGGCTGCCGTCCCTAACCTTCCATCCCCCTAGGGCACAGCAGCCTGTTGGCTGCCATCCCTAACCTCCCATCCTCCCAGGGCACAGCGGCCTGTTGGCTGCCGTCCCTAACCTTCCATCCTCCCAGGGCACAGCGGCCCATTGGCTGCCGTCCCTAACCTTCCATCCTCCCAGGACACAGGGGCCCGGTGGCTGCCGTCCCTATCCTCTCAACCTCCCAGGGCACAGCGGCCCGTTGGCTGCCATCCCTAACCTTCCATCCTCCCAGGGCACAGCGGCCCATCGGCTGCCGTCCCTTACCCTCCATCCTCCCAGGGCACAGTGGCCCGATGGCTGCCGTCCCTATCCTCTCACCCTCTCAGGGCACAGCGGCCCGTTGGCTGCCGTCCCTAATCTTCCATCCTCCCAGGGCACAGCGGCCCATTGGCTGCCGTCCCTATCCTTCCATCTCCCCAGGGCACAGCGGTCTGTCGGCTGCCGTCCCTAACCTTCCATTCCCCAGGGCACAGCGGCCCATTGGCTGTCATCCCTATCCTTATATCTTCTCCGAGCACAGCAGCCCGTTGGCTGCCATCCTTCCTGTCTATTCTTCCTCTTCCTACTATACTGGAGCGGAACTGAGGCCATAAGGCCAATACAAAATTACCTCAAAGTGGCGTCATCAGAGTAGAGAGTGACCTTCACGCCGTCAGAATCACCGGGAGGTGCTGTCCACATCAGCTAAGGTACACAGAAGGAAGAAGAGGAACTTCGACTTGCCTCCTTTCCCCACCCACATTACAACTGAGCTAAGTCGTCCAGGAGCAACACCTGGGTATCAATCACCTACCTCTGAAGGTACTCAGGGTGTACGTGATAACTCATACAATAGTACATACATGGAGCTTACAAGCTATATACAACAATAACTTGAATCAGAATATCATCTGGGTACCCTGATTTTGCTTTTATAAAAAAGTGATTTAATGGGTTGATGTCAAACGAGGCAAACGACAGAAGAGTTCTGCGACAGTCGAGACCAGCGACGGTAGACACCAGCGACATTCGAGGCCAGCGACGGTAGAGGACTCCTAAAAAAGTGGCCTCAAATGTCGCCTGCGTTAGGCGACAGTTGAGGCCACTCCAATTTTTGTACAGCCCCGACAGTTGAGACCTGCGACGGCAGAGGACTCCTGTAAAAGTGGCCTCATATGTCGCCTGCGTTGGGCGACAGTTGAGGCCTCTCTAATTTCTGTACACTCCCGACAGTCGAGACCTGCGACCGTAGAGGACTCCTGAAAAAGAGGCCTCAACTGTCGCCTGCGCTAGGCTCTCCAGAATGGTAGACAGCACCAAAAGAATATTATCATTTAATTTGTATGGATTTACCAGCAATTGAATAATATCCCATTATTCCTTCCATATTATGAATAAGTATTGCAACTTTACAACTGTAAATAAACCTTAGTTGCTTCATCATAAAAAACGAAATTTTCAAACTCATAAATACCTTTTTGATACTTTGATGTCAAATTCTCAGTTCATGATAGATGTAGGATATTATTCTACGAATCAATATCCTGTTACAAATCAATAACTTTTATCAATTTCACACATTCACATTTTACATTTTCTTGATCTATATATACATTGAGCTTTTCTCATAAAAACTAAATTGTTCATTTATTTCATTAACAATGTTGGTTAAGGAATTAATTACATGATTACTTTCATATGATGATAACATCATACATCGTTCTGAAAATCCTTCAAGGATAAGCACTATCTACCTTCAAAGTTCATATGCTTTTTTCATGAAGGTAGTTTCCATTATTTAGTTTTCAACAAATCAGAAGTTATAATCATTATAAAATGTATTTCATCTGGAATCGCAGTAGGATGTGTCCTCAACTGTCACCTGCTGCAAGGGAGTCTCTAATTTTTGTACAGGCCCAACAGTCGAGACCAGCGACATTCCAGGCCAGCGACGGTAGAGGACTCCTGAAAAAGAGGCCTCAAATGTCGCCTGCGTTAGGCGACAGTTGAGGCCACTCTAATTTTTGTACAGCCCCGACAGTCGAGACCTACGACGGGAGAGGACTCCTGAAAAAGTGGCCTCAAATGTCACCTGCGTTAGGCGACAGTTGAGGCCACTCTAATTTTCGTACACTCCCGACAGTCGATGCCTACGACTGTAGAGGACTGTAAAACAATCCTCTACGGTCATAGGTCTCGAATGTCGTCGGTCTCGACTGTCGCGCCCCCGATTTAATAATAAGCAGTTCGTGATAGAAAACAACATTGAAGAAAAAGAATAAAGTATTTCACTGAGTTGTGTAATAATTATAATATATCAATAACTCAAGCACATTCTTGTCAAGAAGACTTCCCTCCTCAAATGGGCTGATTACTTGAAATTCTTTTTTTGTTCTCATTCAGCTGTTTATTGCCATTGTAGGTTAAGCCGTTGGTCCACATTTAAGTCGGTCAACACCTATGTTTTAAGCTGTGGTCCGCAGTCAATCCTTCTTCGTCTTTCATGTGTGCTTTCATTATGCTTTTGGTCTGCAAGGATTATTATACATCCTTTGTGTTCAACAGGTCTTCAAGTTCATATTCAATTTATTTATGTTGGAATTCTGGTGTGGTAATGAATGAAGTGTTACACATTGTAGCTCTTAACATCTTTATTTATTACATCGTATAGTACACTCGTATTTAAAGCTGAATTTATGACTCAGCTCTCTCATTAGAAACCAACAGTAGAAGAACATAGGAAACAGTGTTACCACTCTAAGTTAGGGTGTTACTCTAGGTTAGGCTGTTAGGAGTGTTGGGACGTTACTAGTTAGGATATCTAGGATCGGGCCAACATCTCTTTTCTGGAGTAAGATGCTCTTCAATCTTTTCTGCAATAACAGACCTTGGTGGGGTCCGCACTTGGTGTGCCGATAGGTCATGTTCCACAACCGATCTTGATGCACTTGGGTTCTGCAAAGGAAACGCAAATGCTAGAAAATGATTACCTTCAACTCAAAGATAAACAATAAATTACATACAATATACGGGAAAGTATGTTTTCGCCACACTGCACAGAAAGCAGCTGTTTTTCAGTCCCTACGTAGATCTGAAAGACATTGTTTGCAGACGACTCTCATCTGACGCCAGGATAGGATTCTTCCCGGCCTGGGCCGGAAAGAGTACCCTTTCCAGCCACTAACATGGAACTAAGGAAGGTGATCAAAAAACTTTTTATCATTTGTGTTCAATATTCAATAATTAAAACATCTATAATAATATCATCTTATTGTCATTTGACAGAGTAAAAAAGTATAAACTCAACCTCCCACATACATAATTGAACATCATCATTTAGGTTATTTAGACAAATCAGAATAAAAAAAAAAAATACTTGGACAATTTCCTGATATTCAGATTACCTCAGATTTGCTAGAGCTATCACCTTCCACTTCTGCTTTTGGAAGTGCTTAGTAAACAACTATTCTCATAAATATATATTGTTTATTTTTGTGTGTGGCGAAAAAAAGCGTTTGCACGAAGGGAAAAAATGTTTTTCCAGCTCTTAATCTTTTCTAGTCCTCGGCCTAGGGCCTCGGACTTGAAAACCGATTTCGAGCCGGAAAAATCTCTTTTTCTGCTCTAGGTGCGAAATATACTATTTAATGAGCGTTAACATAACAGTACATGACTAACATATATAAGGTACATAATAGTTAATATCACAGCTGTAATAAGTTCTAAATAGTGAACCGTCTCACTCTTGTCTTTCCGGTCTCAAAGTTTTATATTCTTTTTTTAAGGTTTGGAATTCTCTAATTAATTGTGAATGATTTAATTCAATTTAGAAGAATTTTTTCAATTTAAAAATGATTTTTGTGTGTCTTGAATTGTGAATTGAGTGTGTAATTATTGATGATGAATGTTGAGTGACACATAACCTAGCTTCATTTGGACTGTTGCATAGATTAGAATTGGAACCGTTTTGGGCTTATAAGCCTGTGGTAATTTTCTGTGAGTGGTGTAATTTATTCTGAATGAATGAATAAATGAATGAATAAATAATATTTTCTAAGAGAATACTGAAACAGGTCTTCAACAAAACTGATAGTAAATTATTTTTTCGAGTTGTTAATATGGTTTTGGAGGAACCAATTCAACAAAAGTACCATACACAAATACAACTCTTTCACAAATACAACAACATTTCATCCTAGAAGTACCGTGGTAAAAATGAGGGCTGTTCCATGTTGATATTTTGGATAAAAATCATGCTTTAATAGTGACTGTATTTTTCTTATTCTATGAATATTTTTGATTCAATATTTTATTCTCAGATGAAAAGATCATTTGTCATTGATGCTCCATAATGTAGCCATATAACGTAATCCATACTAAACCAAAAATATGAAGAGCACTTATCATTTTACAAAACAGTAAAATAACTAGTAAGTACCTATCCAACTTTAAACGGATGCACTTTCGGCTCAATTGGACTTTGGACTTGAGTTTTTCAGATTTTATTCAGCTTACATAGACAATTACTTACATGACATTTAGCCTATAGTTTTCATAAAGGAAATTGATAGTGTAAAATGAACGTTAATGGCAACAAAGTATATGGAAATGTTGTTTATAAGTCAGCTATCATACCGTATGTGAAAGGTTCAGTAGTGAGGTTTTGCTTGTAGGTTCTATTAATCTAGATTCCCACATATCATCCAGTATCAGAGTCCAGAAAATATTCTTCCCATGACTTCTGAAATAGGAATAGTTCCATCAGAACTCAGGGAAGAATATTCTCTTCTATGTACAAAAACAGGACTAGTCCAATTTAGAGCTCTTGAAAAGAATATTCCACTGAACCAGCAAAATGGACTCTGATTCTGATATCTGGGAATCCAGTAGCTTTATTTGTATACAATTCCAAGAAGTAAGAAGCCAAAACAATCATCAAGTTCAAGATTTGAATCTGTTGGTCCTTCCTTAATCATTTTAATGAATATTGTGTTTTTTGTATCATTGAATAGATAGATAATAAGAACTCTATTCTGCGTTCCTATTACTGACAATCATTAAGTTGCCTGTACTGGAAAAGTATCTCTGTTTTGCTTTATAAATTTTAAAATTATACCATAGGATAACCAATCTATATTTTCTCCATGATTACGGTTTACACTATTCATTATTCTGTTTATATTCGAAAATTATGAAGTCTTCAGAATGGTTGATGGTGCATTAGCATGATTCCAGTTCAACCTATATATATATATATATATATATATATATATATATATATATATATATATATATATATATATATATATATATATATATATATATATGGACCGTTGGATTCAAAAGTGCAGTCTGCTCGGTTGAAAAAGGAGACTCAGTCTCCAAAAATTTCCCCCCATTTCTAATGTAAGTTTTCAAGTGTTTTCAATCTATCTATCTCCTGTTTCAATTTATATTACAAACTTTAAAGTGTCTTCTGTTATGTGCTATATATATATATATACATATATATATATGAATGTCTGTTTGATTGTTTGTTCCTTATATACTGGAAAACTACTTGACAGAACGGCACGAAACTTTGGGAATATGTTGTGTGAATATTGGGGATGGTTTCTGACCAGAAATTTTAATAGGGGGGCGAATAATAATTTTTTGACCAAGCAAAGTGAAGTCTAAAATTCAAGTCGACGGTTTGGCATTTCTCTTAATGTTTAAATGTTTATATGTTTATATGTTGCGCATTTATGGCGAAACGCGGTAATAGATTTTCATGGAATTTTACAGGTATGTTCCTTTTTTAATTGCGCGTCAACGTATATACAAGATTTTTGTAAATTTTGCATTTCAAGGATAATATAAAAAGAAAAAGGAGCCTCCTCCATACGCCAATATAAGAGTAAAAATCAGGGGCCTGTTTCATAAAAGTTACAAGTCCTGTAATACAGGAGAATCACCATTCCAATTACATGCTCAATATAGCCGATAAAATCAGCTGTTCCTTCATTACAGGACTTTTGAATTTTTATGAAACTGGCCCCAGACTATAGAATTATTCATCATAAATCAGCTGACAAGTGATTACACAGATGTGTGGAGAAGCCAGTCCATTGCTGTATTTCCATAAGGTCTATAGTTTCAATCAGGTACTTGTGGATGAGAATACTGCGTGAGGTCTACTGTTCACAGAACTACTACTAGTTATAATTCTATTTTACAGACCTATATTTTCGAAATTTTCGGCCGAGCGCGGCTATCAAAGAACGGAAAGATGATCATGATTGTGATAATATGATAATAATTGTGAAAGTTACCAGCTGTATAATAAACACGTCACCCTGTGATAAACTGTGTACTGGTATAAAAATCTGGTGTGGCGCACTCACTCAACTTTCCTTGCCGTTATGGAAATTGATCACCTGACGCTAGTGATCCCGCGCATGTCAAGTCTACTACTATTCAGAGATCTGAGCCAGCTGGTGACAGGACAATAACGCTGGAAACACACGAGGTCTGCTATTTCTTCATAGTGAATGATTTATTAGAATCAACAGTTTTCAACAGTATGCAATTGAAATAATCATATTTTCTCGAATTTCGAGCTTATTTTCAATTTTAGGTGAAAATGTTACTGAACATTAATTGTAGAGATTTTCATGCTCGATCTTTTCCACTTGAAATTTTTTGTTCAAATTGTATCTGAAGCCTGATACTTGGGAATCTAAAATCGAACTTTGCATAGATGGGGCGGAGCTCCTGAAATTTTTACAGATATGAGACTTATGGCAGTTGATAGAGCTTATTAATGACTAATTCAGGTATGAATTTGATCAAAATCGTTGAAGCCGTTTTCGAGAAAATCCGAAAAACGCTGTTTTTGACAACATTTTTGCCATTTCAGCCGCCATCTTTAATTATTGAATTTGATCGAAGTTGTTCGTGTCGGATCCTTATATTGTAAGGACCTTAAGTTCCAAATTTCAAGTCATTCCGTTAATTGGGAGATGATATATCGTGTACATAGATGCACATACACTCATACACACACACACACACACACACACACACACACACACACACACACACACACACACACACACACATACAGACCAACACCCAAAAACCACTTTTTTTGACTCAGGGGACCTTGAAACGTATAGAAATTTATAAATTTGGGTACTTTAATTTTTTTCGGAAAGCAACACTTTCCTTTCCTTACCTATTCCTTATGGTAATAGGGCAAGGAAAGTAAAAACGGTAGTTTGGAATTGAAGTAAGTATAGCTGATTGGTACCAGCTGTGGATAATTGTTCCCTAGAAGGCCTATACAAAATAATAATTATCACTCCCTTATCATTGAGAAACTGGAAAACGTTGGAAAAAAATTATTCAATGACAGACTAATTCACTTTTTTTTTCAATTTAGCTTAGCTTATATTCATCCTAATATGGAAGATGAAAAGAATATGGAATTCTGTGTAGCCTAATTCATCGTTTATCGCATATTTCCTGGACCATCTATTGACAGTCAACAACTATGAAAACATTGAATTAATCTTTGAAACACTGGTTTAACCTATCTATTTTTTCTTTTAATTCAACACTTTACTAATAGATATTACTATCAATTGATTGAGAAGAATATGTTTTCGGAATAATAAATGCTGCATGACCAAGAACATAGGAAGTCCGTATTGCAATGTAAATGGAAATATTGATTGTCAGATAAAATCCATGATTCACCAAATAATAAAGTCAAGTGTGACATGAGATACATTGACTTTTTGGCGGTACGAAGTTCGCCGGGTAAGCTATAGTTAATTATAATAAATCAGTTTCAATTTTGAATATTTGTGATTTAAACAAGTGAAGTTCTCAAATTGGTCTTTCAAGTCGCTTTAAAATTGAAACGTCACAGGCATATACCTTAACATAATCTTCTCCTTTACTAGTCAAATGCCAATACATCGATGACAAATTTATTTATTCATGATTGCCTTACATTTATCCTGAACTTCAGATGATATTGCTTGGAGACCAATTCTGCTACTAGACCAACGGGTCTTTCAAGAGATTGAACAATTTATTTGAACCTCCAAGAACAAAAGTTGATTTTTCTCCCTGATAACCCCAAGGATGAAAAGTACTTTCATACCGTGATGAACACAACAAGAGAGAGAACAAAAATGAGGCATGTCATGCCAGCAAGATAAAACTATGATAAAAAATAGGAACATACAGTAGTAGGCTACAGGTGAAAAATTTTAAATATCCGACATGTCACATATTATATGACCAAGACAAATAATATATAATAATATTTATACTGAGGGTGATGCCCACAAAAGTTCTTAGGCTTGTGCGTGGTTAACGAGTAAGAGGGATAATGATGAGAGATGACGACTATATGGGCTACTTTTCAGGTAGTCCGGAACGACGACTTATCGTTTCCTCTGAAAGACGGGGTGGTCGTATCTATGTGATTGTGCTGTGGTCAAAAACTTTTGTCCCGGTCGAGATTCGAACTCGGGTTCTCTTGATTATTAGAACAGCGCGTTATCACTTACTCCAACGAGCCACCCCGATGTTCAACAAAAATATAAAAATTCAGCCCAGTATGTGGAATAAGCAGGTCTCCTAGAAACAAAGCCAGAAAATATTCACCAAGGAAGTTCTACAGAGTGAAGTTGACTGTATCAACTCTGACTTACAGTTGTGAAGCATGGTTGCTGTTCAAAAAGAAACAAGATTCAAGAATTCAATCAGCAGACATGTAAAAGGATGCATTAGATAAGACCGCTTTAGGGATAAGTTAATTAGGGAAGAATGTGGCCTTATCATTTTACTCCCAAAGGAGTACTACTCCCTTTTGTTGCAGAAAACAACTACATTAGTATTATGTTCCAGAAAATGGAATTCAACTTAAGATAGTAGGGAGGAAAAATATCACATTGTCATAAAACAGGATTTTCTTTCATATGTTTGCTTGCTCAGAAATATAGCTTTAGAATCATTCTTATCAAAATATTATTAAATCTTAAAAAAACAAGAATACCGTATTGTCCGTTTGAAATAACAGACAACATTTAGACCTGATTGCTGCCAAGATAATTGAAAATTACTATAAATAAAAAGTAACGTCAGGAATAATTACATGAAGTACTCAAAAAGTAATGAAACCAGATTTCAAATAGTTATTTGTGCAACTAGTGCGCAAAGTGACAGTTTGCTGCACCGAAAGAAACGTTTACGCCCGAGCCGTAGGCGAGGGCGGAATGGTTTGTTGAGTGCAGCAGAGGAACTTTGCGCACGTATTTCACATTAAGTTTTTCCTACAGTTACCATTGAATATGAAAAGTGGGTAATTATGGGTAAAATTGCCTGGAATCCATCAAATAACTTAGTAGTGTTTGAATGGCGAGGCGGCTGTGTGGTGTGTGCTGTGGTGGCACTGTGCTGTTGCTGTCCTCGTTATAATATATAATAGTAATAATTAGCGCGTTGTGCTTCGTTGCACCTCTGCTCACTATAGCAGCCACAGCAGTCACTGTTACCAACTTCATTTTGATTTTGCTGCACTGTTGCTCCATATAACCTACTAAGTATTTTGCATTGCCATGTTGCAAATCTGGAGTGCAGAAAAATTTTTCCCGCACTAGAGCGGAAAAGTGATTCTTTGCGTTCTGTAATCAGTGCAGCAATGGCCACTTTTCAACGTAACTGTAGGAAAAGAAATTTTCCAACTTACTATTCAAGGGATAGTTTTAACAAACGAATTGGATAAAATATCAACCTCACATGTGTAATAATGAACAGTGTAAGACCCAGGCTAAATTTTACTCATTATATCGGGTATTGAAATTAGAATCAATGATAATAACAATATATTAAAATTTACTAAAGTTTAACATACCAGTAGAGAGCAAAGAACCAGTGAAATGAAAAGAACGGCACGAACTTCCATGATTGTTGATGAGTTATCTTTGAGATTATTTTTGAGAAATGAACTCAAGAAGGTGGCAGCATTCAGCTTTATAAGAGCCGACAATTTTTATGTTTGGAGAATAAGAAACAGATGTTGAAAATCCATTCTTTTGATTATAAAAGATTTCTTTCTAAAAGTTGGTTATCTTTCCCATTATTATCATTCATAGCAATTGTTAACCTTATACTACTTGTTCTTTTGTTTTATTATTTATTGTAAATCTTCAACTGTTATTGTTATACTATAATGAACTATACAATGCAGTTCACAGAACTCATTCCCCACACCTAGACTTGTTGTTTTTGTGGAGAATATTCACAATGCATAATGTCTCTGCTGCTGTATTCATTTTTTCTTTTTGTGAATAAAGATTATTCGAATTTGAAATTGGTCGAATTTTCCACAAAAGAATTTTTACACAGTAATTCTTTGAAACATTTATCATACTATAATGGATATAAATCAGTTTTGTAGATGAAAACTATTGATACCTCAATATACTTGCTGGTTGTTATAGTTGTGTTTGTATTTCACATTTTTCTAGTATGTTGATTTTTTTCTCATTGGTCAACTGGGTATTCTGTATTTTTCTTTTGACTCAATTCAATATAGTTCGTCGCTGAATCATGCTTTTCTAGGCTTTACCAAAAGTATTCAGTGTGTAGAGAATAGTCTTTGCAATTTCCTTACAATTAAAATATATTCAAAATGATGCCAGTATTGGATAATAGATAGATGATGAATAAATAACTTTTGAATCTCAGCCTTCGACGTGCCAAGCTCATTTTAAAACGTTATCCACTGTCGTTCACAGGCGTAGATTATAGACAACAAGAAATTAATTTATTCTGTGTCATCATAGTAGGTCGAAAGGATATGCTGCAGATTACAGACAATTGATGAAATTTTTTCTGTATCACAAGATTTGATACAAAACTTTTATACTCAACTTTGAAACACTGATTTAACCTATCTATATTTTTTAATTCAAAATCTACTGATAGATATTACTACCAAATGATTGAGCAGAATATGTTTTTGGAAAAGTATATGCTGCATGACTAAGCACATAGGAAGTCCGTATTGAAATGTGAATGGAAATATTGATTGTCAGATAAATTTCATGATTCACCAAATAAAGTCAAGTGTGACATAAGATACATTGACTTTTTGGCGGTACGAAGTTCGCCGGGTAAGCTTGTATGCAATAAAATTTACAACTTTTACATCAACAAACTGATGCGGGTTGAGATATCAATGTGCGGGTTCCGCCATTCATTTTCTTTTGGAACTCTGTATCGGAATCATGTATCACATGACCACCTTCTTATTTCAAAATATGAATTTGGATTCATATATGAGGGTCAAAGATGTTGAAGTGATAGAGTAAATTTCATTTCAAATGGGATCACCAACGATACCTCCTGTCAAATTATACTTCGGAAATATATATTCAGCTTTTTTTTAGTTTTCACTAACTCTGTATTATTGAAAGATGCGGGTGTCAACAACAGCAACAGTATTGTCAATCATACAGTGCCATTATAACGTGGACCTCACTATACCCTTACCTGTCTTCGAGGCCGTCGACATACTCCTTCTTGCGTTTTCTCGAATCCTGGGCGGATATTTTATTTCTGATTTTGCGCCGGATTCGCTTCAATTCCCGCTCCTCCTGTTTGGTCAGTGGATAGTGCGAAGGCATAGAAATTCCCTCTTTTATCATCAGGCGTTTCTCTTCAGCTGACAACACAAAACACAACAAAATTGTAAAATATTGCAGCAAAAAGTATCATTTCAAAAGTACAATATTTTGGAAGTTGCATTTGTTCAAATATTAATTAACTAGCCGTCAGGCTCGCTTCGCTCGCCATATCCGTCTAGCCAGGGGGCTCCGCCCCCTGGACCCCCGACTGGATCGTCCAAGAATGAGATCAGCAGACTCGCTTCGCTCGCCTGCATTTTTCATTTGAGCATTTTTATCATATGTTAGAACAATTCAGTCGGGGGTCCAGACTAAACGTCTGGCTAAACGGATATGGCGAGCGAAGCGAGCCTGACGGCTAGTAATGTAATATTCCCAGGATTGAAGTAGCAGTGCCCAATCAATTTTTCCGCGATAAATGCATTTAAATCTTCAACTTGGTGCCAACCTAACAAAGTCAACTCAACATAATGCCAACCTGACAAAATTATTAATTTAGTTGCCAGTTAACAACTGTTTCGAAGAGGTACTCTATCTAGATTATAGTTCTATATTAACATATGGTATGGACATTTTTCAATTATAATTAAGAGAATAAGAAGAATATACATGCTAAAAGACGAAATTCAAACCCTTATAAACCACCCTTAGAGTTCAAATATTGCCAAAAGATTTCTTAGTGCGCCTCTAAAGGGCCAACTGAACATACATACCAAATTTGAACGTTTTTGGTCTAATAGATCTTTAATTCTGCGAGTGAGTGAGTCAGTCAGTCAGTCATTCAGTGAGTGAGTGCCATTTCGCTTTTATATATATAGATATCTGCCAAAGATTCAATATATTTAATTAAATATATAAATAGCTTTATTGCTGATATATACCCTACAGACGGTAGCTGATACAGGTTTACTGATGTAATATCAACTGTTCATTCTTGTTTAAATTTATTAATTATATTTTATGGAGCAGGAAATCATATTTTTCAATAATTTCATAATAAATTTTTATAATTAAGATGAAATATTTTGTTAATTAATTATTAATTCTACATTGCTGGAAGACGATCTGGCAACAGAGCAAAGCGAGAAAGAGATAGCTCTATCTGCTTTGTCGCATGATAGACAAGTATAGCAACAACATTGTAAATCGAATTCTGGCATTATAACGTGAACCTATAGTTAGGTCCTATAGTGAGGTCCATGTTATAATGGCAGTGAAGAAAGATAGGAGAACAACGTTGCCAAGTCTCTCCATTTTGCCACTGACTGTACACAGCTGTTACTCAATTCATCCCATTAAATTTAATCTAATAATAATTATCATAATCAATTTAATGTCAAATTAATGAAGAAAATATATTTTTTCATAATTTGATTCAAAAATTTGCTTTCATAACTGAGATCAAATTTTTATTTTTATACAAACCCGAAATGGCTGCTAATTTAAAATGCTGTGATACAACGATCTGAATTTCAAAACAACAGAAATTGAGTTATTTGGTAGGTATTATATTCCAATTTCTTTTTAAAATGATACAAGAATAGAAATCCTATTCAAAACTAAGTAATTTCAATGGATTAATTCTGAAATAGCTTTTCAATATTATTTATACCAGTACGAGTAGGTCTAACCCATACGGGTGGGCTAACTGAAGCATGGATGAAATCTAGGATGGTTAGTTATCAACTTTTAAAATGTCATTTCATGTATTTTAATTTGTGTTTCTCATACAGTAATGTTTAAAAATTATTTCATCGTTTCAAAAATACAAAAAAATAATCAATTATACGACTTGTGTACTCAAGTATTTCGATAGAATGAAGAAAAAAAAATGGCGGTTGAGAATTGTTTGTTAAGTTTTGTACAGTCACTGTCAAAAGTAAATATAAAATATTCTCACTAATAGACAACATTGCAAAGCGAGAGAGAGAGATAGTACTATCTGTTTTGTTGAATGATAGACAAGGATTGCAACACTATTGTAAATCGAATTCTGCCATTAAAACGTGGGCCTCATCAAAGTTCTAATGTGTGGAGAGAGCACAGGGTTTTGTGGTTGTGATTGGGGTGGGGGAAGGAAACAGCACAGGGATTTGGATGTGATTGTGAACTGGATCCGATTTGAGCCAATCACAGCTCGACTGCTGATTATGCTGATAACGCGATTTGTTTTATTGCACGCTGGATGATAGGAGCCCAACCAACTGACCCAACTCCCATTTGACCCAACCTACCACTAGACCCAATTTTTAAAATAGAGAAAAACCGCGAAACCATTTGACCCAATAGACATCTGACCCAATATACCATTTGTCCCAACTCTATGAATATCAAAAAACCAACTGACCCAATTGACATCTGACCCAACCTACCACTTGACCCAACTACTGTGCTGCACTCTGGCAAAACGTCTGCAATGTTCCAAGCTTGGTTACTCTCTACCTACGGTCTACTCTTCAGGTAAAAGTCTAGAAGGCCTTGAAACCAAGCACAACTGTTTTGACAGTTCTTGCTATCTTTGAGGTTAGATTTGTGTTATTTTGTGATTTTGAGGTTAGATCTGTATTATTAAATTTGGATGAGGTTATTAGATTTGGTAAAACCACCATAAAAGCATCTTATCAATCAGTAAATGATTGATGATTATTCAATTTGATATAGGTAACTTTTCACAACTAGATTTTACCTTACTCCTAGTATTGTAGTCTATTGTTGCTATCATAGTTTTTATTAAGTCAGAAAAAAGTTGTTGACAGGTATCCTACAGCCTACGATATAAGTTCTGTAAGACAATGGAATTGAGTTACCGTATTAGAAATAGAAATTGGAAATGAATATTTATGGACATTCCTTATAACCTAGGTTAAAACCTACAACATAAATAATTGTAGAGAATGACTTTGATCGAATCTGCCTTAAAAAATTTCCTCACAAGTTTCTTCCCTCAGTAAATTTGGATAAGTGTTTCTAGAATACATCGATTTAGAGTAGCCTACCTACATAGTTTTATGAATATTTCAGAAGCTATGTTTCTGGTTGTACTATTTATTTACTGAGAAATAAACAATTTGCACAACGAAATTTGTAAAAAAATCAAATAATCTCCATGATATAGTACCCTACAATTCTCGGTTACCGGTACTTATGAGACTGCATTTCTCAATTGAGTTATTTATTGAACTGCACTTTAAAAACCTAGAAATTTCAATAAAATATATTAACATTTTATGAGTTAGTCTGTAGGCCTACCGTAATTTATTAGGTAGGCCTACCTATTAATTAATAGTTTCCTCAGAAATGTGATTGAACATTTCCTCAAACAGCACCCTACACTGATGTTTATTCTTCAATTGTAACTATAGGCTAAATAGTTTAAATGATTACAGTAGAGTTTACAAAAAACAAGAGTTGATGAAACAAAAATATAATACTAATATGCTCTAATCTAACAGTCATGGGATTTGTAAAAAATAGCTCAATGGCATTGATAGCACAACTGCATTGCTTGAATTTGATGGTGACCGCAATGTCCAGATCACTATAGTCCACGTGTCCACTTGCGCTGAGAATGAAATTTGGTCGGTTACCCTAGCGATCGAATTTAACTCTGGACAGGATAACTTCATTTAGGACTAAATGGCAGGAATTCGTTGTCATATACAGAAGTTCAGTGCTCATTTTGGGCCGTTCAGAAAGATATTCTAGCATTAAGAGCAAGAAAGTAACTCTCAGCATGCACTAACTACACTAATTTGTGTAGTGTAATTTAAATTGGAAAAAATGAAAATAAGATAACTTAAACCATTGACTATGGATGTAAGTCAATCATAGTCAATCATACATAGTCAATGCTTACATCCATAGTCTTGAAACATTCATTTCCACTTGAAGTTTCTTTCATTTTGAGAAGTTCCACAACATCAATATTTAGTCTACTCTGAGAGTTTAAGCATTGACTATGGATGTAAGTCAATCATAGTCAATCATACATAGTCAATGCTTACATCCATAGTCAATGCTTAAACTCTCAGAGTAGACTAAATATTGATGTTGTGGAACTTCTCAAAATGAAAGAAACTTCAAGTGGAAATGAATGTTTCAAGTTTCTTTCATTGTGAAAAGAAGATAATAAATGAAACAAAATGACTGTTTATAAAATTAGACAAATTAATGTCAAGTTTATTATAAAATATCAACATAAAAAATAAGAAAGAAGCATATAATTATTTTATTTTTAATCAAATTATAAGAAGTGTGCACATTGAATCATATCATTTTTGCATACGTATAATTTTTGATTGCACATATCATTCTGGATTGCATGTATCATTTTGAATTGCAAATATCATTTTCCACTTGCAATCCATTTTTTAAAGATAAACAGATCATACCTAAATAATAATAGTGGAAACATTATTATTACTGTTATTGAAGTAACAGTAGCCTAGAATATTTATGGAAAATTAGGATCATCATTGTTTCCTCAAAAAATTTATTGGGAGAAATTTTATTGTGAGAATATTATTCAGGAAAGTCTTCATAAGAGGACTACTTTCAGCAGGACAAGTGAAAAATATTTCTTACAACCCATACCGGTGAACCCTCTATTACAATCTAGGCCAATAGGCCTTTTTTTAGAATGCCAAGAAAATATCTTTTTCAATAAATTAATTGTATTTCAAGTAATAGTTACATGTTTGAACCATTTTTTGTATATTGTTTTTCTACAATTTTTATCTAGCCTACTCTGCCTTGGGACAAACTTTTATGTGCCATGGTTTTTCGATTGTATATCTAAACTCATAGGCCACATAAAGACTTCTGGTTCTTACTAGCTGAATGGTGCCATCTGACGCTACAACTTGAGTAAAATTTCATTGGATTTGGTGTTGATCATTTATTAAATCAAATAAATTAAATTTGAAGTGAGACTAGTTTGTGTATGTGTATTTACGTGTGTATCTATTAGTATTCAAGTGTTTGGCGAATTCCATAACTTTTAATTTCTAAAAGAATGTGAATATCAACCGAACACATGATGAGTATGTGTTTTTTTTTTAATTTGATGTCTTTAAAGTATCTGTATTGATGAAATATTTTCAATTTGTCAACTGTTCTCTTTAGTGTTTTAATTTATTCTCTCATTGTTCAACCTTTCAATTATAAAATTTTCAAATACGTTTTCTGGGATTGATAATTTATCTTTACTTCTGCTTTAATATTGGTTTAGCATAGGGTGACCAAACGTCCCGGGAAACCGGGATTGTCCCGGTTTTTCATGAAAAAATACGGTGTCCAGAAAAATTGTTTCGGGACGCACAAAAGTCCCGGTAATTGGTTTTTAGTTTTACAAAAGTTCTAAAATAATTTAAAAAATATTTCGCATGATGAGAAGTTGACAAGTGGCACTTTATGGTTCTTGTATATGGGATATTCAAGCAAGTGGAGCAAGTCATTTTCAGCATTGTCAGTTTTTGATTGAATGATACTGAAAAGAGCGGCAAGCCATAGGAAAATCTTGAGAATACAGTTGCTTTTTTAACAAGAAGCACATTGAAATTGACGATTCTATTCTATCTGATCAGTTCGGAATAATAAAAAAATCAATGAAGAAAATTTTTAAAATAAAAGAAAGCACTATTGTGATGTCATGAAAAATGTGTGAGTTTTATAAAATATTGTGAGATTGTGACAGTCCTCGCCAGCACTCTAGGCTACAAATTTCACTATAATTGTTTGAAATACCAGCCCACAAAGTAAACATAGAAAAAATATTTTCTCTCATGAATTTACAATGGACTGATGGGAGAAACAGAATGAAAGTGGAGTCCCTTGAATCAATCCTGCTCATCCTGTACAATTACAAAAGGACTGTGTACAATTATACAAGATACAACTATGTTTTGAAGGACAAAGACATGAACAAGAAGGCTGGAAGCAGAACAAAATGCTCGTTTCTTCAAGATAAATTCACCCCGTCTACAAGCAGTGTGTAGTTGTAATTAAAAAGAAAAGCATAAAATTTGGGTTTTTTAGTTGCATTAGGCCTACATATTAGTATTAAAAATTACTGGGTAATTTTTGTATTTTTCCTGGGTGCATAGGGGGTGGGGGGATACATTTTAGGAGGCCCGGTTTTTTCTGGGATTGATTTGGTCACTCTAGTTTAGCAACTAGTTCAACCCAAAAGTCTTTGTGTGGTCTTGGAGATTTTTCTCAAATTTTTAGTTTCAGTAGCTCATAATTTTCAAACAAAAGTGAAAAGATGGAAATAACATTATCATTACGGTATATCTTGACTTCTGCTCTAATTGGTTTAGCGACACTACTTTAACCCCAAAGTCTCTGTGTATCCTAGGATATCATTTTCAAATTTTTAGATATAGCTCATAATTTTTAATCAATGGTAGATACCCTACCAGACTAACATAGATCTTCACATCATTGCTGATAAATAAAACTTTACTTTGTAATGATTATTAATAAATTTACTATTGACCATTGTTGGCCATTTATTTGTTGTTATATTATAGAAGATACATAGCAAATGAGATCAAATTTCCATTATAAATGTGGTCTTAATAGTGGATCAAATTGTTTCCTACAATTTTAGGTCAAATTGATAATTTTTGAACCAATATTGACCGAGCTTGAGTCAATTTCCCATCTTTCCAGAGGGTCTTCTTTGCTTGGACAGACTATGCCTATTTCACTGAATTTGATCCAAGGTCAAATTCAGGATCATGGTGATTAATGGGTGAATAAAAATGAAACGACATTGCCATTTTATTCATTATTATTTTATATTCTAGCTCTAGAATGGATAGATTCTATTTCAATGTTTACTAATTCACATAGCAGAGATTGAAACATAATAGATACTACTCTATTTTCACAAGAGTATATATTGTTGATTTTTATTAGTATTCTACCTACCATATTTTAATCTTTAAACAAGACATCATCAAGTGTTTCTCGTGGACTGAAATTTCCAATATTTTAAACTACTGTAGCTTCAAATAATAATTAATGCATTTAATCTTCCATCAAGGCATTTTCTAATTCCATCAAGGCAGTTCAATAATTTATTCTGAAATACAGTTCAAGCAGTCAACTTTGAAAATAATTATGATTCCCGCTTTTGAAAACAATACTGAAAATGTAGTACCAAATGTCACCACATAAGTAGGTTAGTCTTGACTGTCCTGACATCTACCAGAAAAGAGAAAATATCGGAATGTCAACTGTCATGACTGTCGAAGGAGTACCACTCATCAAGAAGGCATTGATGTTTTGCGCACCATAAACTATGCCACGAGAGCGCAGCACAGTAGTTGGGTCTAGTGGTAGGTTGGGTCAGATGGTTTTGTGATGTTTATAATATTGGGGCAAATGGTATATTGGGTCAAGTGGTTTCGCGGCTTTCCATGATTTAAAAGGATTGGGTCAAGTGGTAGGTTGGGTCAAATGGGAATTGGGTCAGTTGGTATGCACCCGCTTGGACTATAAGTTATATTATACTCTTCGCAGAATTCAAAACGGCTACTCTCTGTTTGAGCAATTTCCAATTTTCAAAACATTGCTTTTAAACATAGCGCTCTCAGAAGAATTAAATTAAATATTTCATATGAAAGAAAATAAGTTGATAATATAATTATTTGATAATTTTCCAGGTAATTTGAAAAATTTATTCAACAGATAAAATTGTTTATTGCTTGGTAATCTTTAAAAATATTTATATTTTTACATCACTGATTAGACAGCTGAGCACGTACCAGGCCGTGACTGGCCCGATCACCTGGAGAAAGCAGACGACAATATCAGATGTGCCCAGTACCTACTTGAGTGATGATGTCAAAGTTAGTTGATCATTCACTTTTCGTAAAATTATTTGCTAGTGCATTAATTCTCATTTTTAATTCAATTTGTAAAGTTTTTAATTACATCAATTGATAATTTAGTTTTCAGTAATGAGATTATACTACAGAGTAAACTTTTTCCTACGCTAATTCATGGTTTGAAGGTAAGTTGAAGTCACTTTTTCTTTCAAGTGTAAATATTCAACTCTTAAACTTAACTTTAATTCTTTTGAAGCATTCATTTTAGCCGGTAGTTATTTGTTTTTTATCCAAGTCTAGTTATATTCAGTTTTTTTAAATTGCCTCATAATATAAAGATTTTTTTTCAATACCGTACTTGTTAGTTTTTTAATTAACTATTTTGAGCCCAGCTTTCTCAAATAGTTTAAAACTTAGATATCTTTTAAAATACTTAAATAATCAATCATTTTGATCATTCTATATTTTTCTTATCGATTCTATACGGACAATTCTTATTACTCTTTCTTTTCCTATCACATACTTTTCTTAATTCTTTAAAAGAAATTCTATCAATCTCGAGTAAGTTATATAAACTCTATTTCAATAATGTAGTTCATTCCATTAAAAATGCTCCATCACAAAATCTTGGAAATGTTTTTATAGCCTAGTAATTTTTTTTATTGAAATGCTTTAGCCTACAAGTAGTTTGGATTCAAAACTAAAATAATTGGCAAGGCTAAGTTAGTACGGTACATCATAAAATAAAATTAATATAGCCCTATTACATTTTTCTTTTTAGGTCAAGTTACGTTTTTCAAGGTTGGCCAATAGTTGAAAAAATCCAATTTGTCAGGTTTGTTAATTGAATTTTATTAAAAATAATTAGTTTCAAGACCAATTGAATGCACAATCCCCCAATAAAAAAGTTCATTTTTTGAGTTTGTAGAGTGAACATTGATGTTGTGGAAGCTTTCCATAATTGAAGAGACTTGTGAGCACACACGAAAGCATGCTCCTGTCAAAAAATAATCTTAGTTGATTTTTTTGAAAATATCTTCAATTAATTTCTAAAACATAAGGTAGGCTTAACTTTAATATATTTATTACAGTTGATACTATTTGTAAATCATGATTATTAACCTAGGCTTTGTTTATTCCAACAGGACTATATGAACGTAAAGAAACGTTTATGGAAAGACATCATCAGTTATCAATGGAGAGCAGCGCCACTACCGTAATGAAGATATGGACCGGCGAATTTGGTATGAGGTATCTGGTATTTATATTATTTTAAGACAGGCTAGAACTTCTTAACACTTTCCCATAACACAGATATTTAGGGATGGGATGTTTGTGGCGGTTAGTATTATAACATAGTTTATTCCAACCCTTTCGGCAGTGCCAAGTTCTATCCGGTTGGTTCTGAGTCCAATGGATGCTTTCAAGTTAGAGTCAACTGACCTGCAGATCGCATTTCCGCGTGCCAACAACTGGACGAACATGTGCTACTGTTTGATTGTGGTCTGTGAATGGCTGTGGTGTAAGACAATCACTATAAATAGGGCTTGAGTGGTTAGGGTCCCCGTAGGATATTTGCAGTTGTCAGTCGAGTATTTCATTTCTGATCAGTGCCCTTTGTGGCGGTCTCACAGCTTTTTCATGATGGTTGCGGGCTCAGTACAGCACTAACTTGATGGGCAGGTGGGGTACTGTTACACTGTGGCCTGGTCTGATTTGTTCTATGAGACTGGCGATGTAAATATTAGATTAATGCTGGATTAAGATTAGATTTAAGGCTGAAGTAAAAGTGAAGTATAGCCTCTAGCCTTTGCTAGTTGGCGGGGGAAAGCCTCTAGCCTTTGCTAGCTGGCGGAGGATAGACTCTAGCCTTTGCTAGTTGGCGGCGGATGAGAAAGTATAGCCTCTAGCCTTTGCTAGTTGGCGGGGGATAGCCTCTAGCCTTTGCTAGTTGGCGGGGGACAGCCTCTAGCCTTTGCTAGTTGGCGGGGGACAGCCTCTAGCCTTTGCTAGTTGGCGAGGGACAGCCTCTAGCCTTTGCTAGTTGGCGGGGGACGAGAAAGTATAGCCTCTAGCCTTTGCTAGTTGGCGGGGGGATCATCCACTCCTGGTGGTCAGGTAGTGCATTAGTTTAGTTTAGTGATAAGTCATTAGAATTAAGAAATTAGAAATCTAAGTTTAGTTTTAAGATTGGAGTGATATTAGTAAAGTAAAGCCTCTAGCCTTTGCTAGTTGGCGGGGAAGAAAAATTATAGCCTCTAGCCTTTGCTAGTTGGCGGGGAAGAAAATGTATAGCCTCTAGCCTTTGCTAGTTGGCGGGGGATAGCCTCTAGCCTTTGCTAGTTGGCGGGGGATAGCCTCTAGCCTTTGCTAGTTGGCGCGGAACTGAAGATCAATGCAATCCTGTAAAACCTTGGGTTTAAACTGTTTTCTAACCTAATTTAAGTCTTAACTTGCATGAAATTTAGTTTATAAGTGACTTTATACCATTGATAATTCTGAAGTTATATCATTAAAGTATAGCCTCTAGCCTTTGCTAGTTGGCCGTGGATAGCCTATAGCCTTTGCTAGTTGGCGGAGAGATAGCCTCTAGCCTTTGCTAGTTGGCGGGGGACAGCCTCTAGCCTTTGCTAGTTGGCGGGGAAGAAAAAGTATAGCCTCTAGCCTTTGCTAGTTGGCGGGGGATAGCCTCTAGCCTTTGCTAGTTGGCGGGTGATAGCCTCTAGCCTTTGCTAGTTGGCGGGGACGAGAAAGCGTTGCCTCTAGCCTTTGCTAGTTGGCGGGGGGAACATGTAATCCTGTTGGTTCAGGAAGTGCCTTAGTTTAGTTTAATGATAAGTTAAAGTTGTAATTTATAATTTATCAACATTATATTAATGGTCTGTTTCTTGAGTAAGTTTCAGGTTCATCATGGCTTCCCTTACACATGTTTACAAATATTTTCTGTGTGCATGAAAATAATTACTAATTTTAATATTATTATATTTTTAACAATATTATATTATTGTATTCAATATAATTGTTCTGTTTCTTGAGTATGTTTCAGGTTCATCACATGGCTTCTCTTTCACATGTTTACAACTATATACTGTGTGCATGTGATCAGTTTCTAATATTAATATTGTATTATTTTGTTACAATTCTTATTATTGTATCTAATGTTATTTATTGTATTAAATTGCCCTGTTCCTCAATTTGTTTACAGGTTCATCACAGCATCACTTCTCTAATAATTATAAACACAATCGTCGCAGCAATCCATTCATTTTTACTCTGTGAGTAAAATGGTGTCTTTGAATTTACATTTTGCTCTGTGAGTAAAATGGTGTTTTTGATTTACATCCAATAACAATGGATTCTTTGAGTAATTTTCTTATATCTTGAATTTGTATTTTTTATCTACATTGTATTCAATCCTTTTGTTTTAGTTTCAGAGTGTTTCAGGTTCATCTTTTTAAACGCTCATATTTTTCATCTTAGCTCATCTTTTTAAACGCTCACATCTTTTCCTCCTCCATGCTTACTGTGTACATGCTTTGAGTGACCCATGTTGCATTTAGAACAACTCAAGTTCTTTGTCAACATAAATTTTCTCAATTTTTATGTTTCTCAAGTACGTTTCAGATTCATTGCGGCTTCTCTACTTAAAGTGCGCACATGCTCACAACTTTTATTTTTCATTTGAGTGTGATGCCCGCATGAGATTTAGGCTTGTGCATGGTTGATGAGGCGGATGATAAGATATGAATGCACCTACAGTTTTAGTTTCATCTCTTCATTTTTTTGAGTGCATGCTTCAAGTGAGCTAGGCTTGTGCATGGGTAATGAGGCGGATGATAATAAGAGATGAATGCATTTGCAGTTTTAGTTTTACAGCTCTATCTCTTCATGTGTTTTGAGTGCATGTTTAGGATGATTTATGTTGCACCTTGAACACGTTGTGTTGTGGTCATTTGTTGCATATTATATATTCACTTTTATGCATAATATGTGATGAAAAACATGTGTTATAATAATATTATATGTTGTATGTTGCATAATATTCACTATATGTCTTGAATGAGCTGTAGGCATACTAATAGATCGGTTTAACAGTCGGTTAAATTTTAACCGTGATTAATTTCACGAGAACCAATCTGAGATGGCCTTCTTGATAACACGGCTTCTCTGATTGGCTCTCGTGGAATTAATCACGATTAAAATTGTACTGTTGGATGCAAGAAGGGCTTCAAGTCACTCAAGCCCTTTTTGCGTAAAATGCTTAAACCCATTCCAGCTGGTTTTCTGTACATGCCTGCTAAATCTCGTTTCTGTATCTTTAAAACTGACTGAGATATGAAAATTTTTGTGAAGCACTGTTGGTCAACCTATAGCTTGTTGGCCTGATGCGTTTGTTTACAAGTTGAGTTGAATAGTTTCTGCAAAAGTTAGAAGTTTCCTTTTAGAAGTTAATTTTCTATTTAATGAGTTACTGTTCAATCAATAGGCTATTCATTGAATTATATAGTAATCAGAACAGTTATTGTTTGACAATGATGATGATGATTTGGACATTCAAAGTGATGAAGAAATAATAATAGCACATAAACAAGATTAAGATTTTAAATTATTCCATGACTTTTCAAATATATGTATTTTCATTTCAGTTGACCATCTAATCAATTTTCCATCTTATAATCAATAGAAATTAGTCTATTATAAAACACATTTTTTATGTTCTCATTCCATTTTATGCAAGAAGGGCCTGAAAAGATCTTTTTTGAAATGATTACCCATTATTTTACAAATAGAATTCTCAATACAAAATAAATAATGAATAGAAAAAATATTAAATTTTAATGCAATGGTTACTTAAGTGATACATCTTGACTGAGAATAAAAAATTATTCTGTTCGAAATGTTTCAGGGCATTTTTCTCAAAATCGAATTTTTGGACCCGGGCCCTTCTTGCATCCAACAGTACAATTTAACCGGCTGTTGTGCAACCGGCACTTAACACTTCATTAAAAAAAGAATGTATGAGACACTCCTCCAAAGAATAGAAGGGGTTTGCACGCAGAATATCAAATAGTGATTTGTTGAACAAAGAGGCTGGAAAGTTTTTAATGATTCTGGCAACACATGTAGGAATCATAAGCTATTTGTTGCATACTATCCAATTATTGGTCTCGAATGTGTTGCCAGGTATTATTGTATTCAAAATTATAAGTCAAGGTGAATTAAAGAGGTGTTTTCAGTTCTACAGAATAATGTAGAACTGACAACATCTCTTTCAATATTCATCTTAATATGGAGCGATTCCACTTCTCTTTTCCTAGTGTAAATTTTAAAATGATATATTATTTGCTGCATCTACTTTCCACTTGTATGTCTTGGATGTGATGTCAGGAACGTGTTTGAATTTTAATAGTCATTTTATATTATAGCATCACCATAATGATCATCACTACTATTTTATTCAAGATAATGGCTCAACTCACACTTACGCCACTCAGGTCGAGAAGAGACTCGACTCTAGTCGAGAGCAAGTGTTTTCAAATGGTGACAGTCGCGGAGACTAAAGTCGACTGGTCTGAGTGTGTCACCAAATGGTCACCACACTCAGACCAGTCGACTTTAGTCTCCGCGACTGTCACCATTTGAAAACACTTGCTCTCGACTAGAGTCGAGTCTCTTCTCGACCTGAGTGGCGTAAGTGTGAGTTGAGCCTTAGATTTCTCATTATTTAGTGAACTAAAACATATTTCGTTTCAGATTATAGATTTTCAGCTATATTTTCAACTCTTTATTACATTTTAGTGTCATAACAATAAATTTTCAAGTGCTAAATCATGAAGATCCTAGTGCCTTTGAAAATTTATGTTGAAAAATGTAATGAATGAGTTTCTATAATAAATAAAGTCAATGAGAATTTTCTATTATTATGGGAATAAAATAGGCCTATATCATAGCCACCTCTTAATACATACATCTATTAGAGGTGGCTATGCCTATATTCATTAATATAATATATATTATATTAATATTTAATGATATTATAAATCATAATCTTAAATACATATATTTTATTATTATATGTATTTGTCAAATTGTATTTTTATTTATTATTATTATTCATAATAATAATAATAATGATAAAGTTGATATATCTATTTAATAGTTCAGGACGAATGTATTTTTTTTATAATAGATGCATATTATTGTATAGTTGACTTAGGTCTTATTATTCTTCTATTTATTTCATTTTGGCGCATTTATTTCATTTGTCTAATATTATACATGTTTCATTTTTATTCTCTAATATCATTGTCTATTGTAATTAAGTAGAGATGTATATGGTTGGTATACGTTGTCAAAATTATTGTTTCAGACAATGAGATTTCAGATTCCTTCTCATGGATAGAAAGGAACATTATGATACCTTCTATAGAGTGAAGCCTTTTATGACTAACACCAAATGGAGCTCATGATCTAAGTAGACTCCTGGAAGCTAATGACCCGAAACGCCGACACCACCTCAGTGGGAAAAGGCTAAGAATAATACAAAGAGAGAGAAGCTTTACAAATGTCACCATTTTCTCACATCGCGAATTTTATCAGTGAATTTTAGTGATTTAGTGAAATAAGTAGTGCAATAACATCGAGTGATAATCTAGCTAGTTTAGTAAGTGAATGTAGGCTTCAAAAGTATGAAGTTCAAGACGAAATTTTGGCTACCGGTTCGCTACTTCATGGTTCAAAGGTTAGTGAAGAATTCTCTTTTATCTTCAAGTTTAAAATTTAAATTTTTAAATTTACTTTGATTATTTTAAATTTCTAGTTTAATCTCATTAAATTTTTAAATCTAATTCCTAGTTCAAATTTCAATTTTGAAAGTCACATTGATCCTTTCAAATCTATAGTTTAATTTATTCTGATAGTATTCAAGTAATTTACTGTTTTTTCGAGAATTAACTTTTTAATCGGATAGCCGGTGATTTTTTTATTATTATTGAATTAGGCTCAACTCACACTTACGCGACTCAGGTCGAGAAGAGACTGGACTCTAGTGGAGAGCATGTGTTTCCAAATGGTGACAGTCGCGGAGGACTAGAATCGACTGGTCTGAGTGTCACCATTTGGAAACACATGCTCTCGACTACTGTCGAGTCTCTTCTCGACCTGAGTCGCGTAAGTGTCAGTTCAACCTCAAAGGAACGTGACCGGTTGCATCTCCATTGAACCTCATTTTCTCTCTGTGGAGTTCGAAGAAATTCTGTTCCAGATGGCGTAATCTATCTCCAAACTCTGCTAACTCCTCACCAACATAACTCCAGTCGAATTTGAATATTTCACTAGTGGCTTATCAGTGAATTATGATCTTTCATATTGTTCTGTTCTATAATTTATTCATCCTCAAATTGATTGCTTGAAGTGTTTCTTTTTGAAACGTGAGTGAATGCAGACCAGTTATAGCTGTTAAGTGTTGCCAGATCTTTCTGGGATTTAAAAGTTTGTTTAGATGATTAATCTTAATCTCTCATGCTTTATAATACTAACCACATTGATACTAACATACATTTTTATCCATATTAATTACTCCATAATTCATTAAAAATAGATTAATACTTATTTCATCAAATTGATAAGCCAAAGCTGTACTGATTCTATAATTATATTTAAATCAACTTAATATTAATATAATATACCTCTACTATTAATATTAGTCTACTTCACAATTAATTAAAAAAATATCAATAATAATATTTCTTCAAGTTACAAAGTCATATGTCAGCTCAAGTTGTCAAAATTATTGATTCTAATTTTTTCAAAATGACTAAACAAAGCCTTACTATAATCATACTGTACATCATACATAGATTCCTCCAATATCATTATTTCTTAATTCTTTAAAAAAATATTACTTCATAATTCTCTTAAAATATTCCCTCCAATTTCTTCAAAGCTCAGTTCATGTTGTCAGAATGATTAATTCTTATTTCTTCAAAATGACAAGTCAAAGCCTTACTGATTATATAGCATTCTAACATCAATTCCTTCAATAGTGATTACTTCTCAATTCATTAAAAATATAAATAATAACTCCTTTAATTTGTTAAGACATAGCTCAGCTTATATCAAAATCAATTATATTAATTCCTCAAAAATTGACAAGCCAAAGGGATGATTCGATGATTAAATAACCTTAACTTTTGGACATCATCAACATTCTATCAAAATTTTTATCAATATACTATATTAATATTTATCAATATACTATCAAAATGTTAGAGGTTTGAGGACAAAGAGACACTCATTTCTGACTTCACTCTTGGCTTCTGATTATGATGTTATTGTTATCACTGAGACGTGGTTGTGTAATGGAATCATGGACAGTGAGTTGTTCACCGACTCCTATATTATTTATCGGAGAGATAGGCCACAAGGTATGGGCGGTGGGGTCCTGATTGCTGTTAATCGTAGGGTTCGCTCTAATCTATGTCCCTGTTTAACTCTTGATCCGTACGAGAGTCTTGGTGTCAATATCAACTTTGAGGGTGTTAGCCATACAGTAATCACTGTTTACATTCCTTGCTCTTCTAGCTTTCAGTACTTCGATACCTATTTGAGTCACCTGGAATCTTGTTATGCAGCTATTGGTGATAAGTTGATCTTTTTGGGGGATTTTAACTTACCTGAAATTACCAATGATAGGTATTGTTTGGAGCTGGGCTCTCCTTCTGCCAGAAGATTGGCCTCTTTCGTTAACTTTTATGAGCTGGCTCTCTGTAATACAGTTCTCAATTGTAATAATCGTATCTTGGACTTGGTCTTTTCCAGCATTGAAATTAATGTTGAGCGTTGTGATTATTTCCTGGTTCCAGAGGATGCTCACCATCCATCGCTTGTCATTACAGTTCAGATGTTGTCCACATTTCCTAATTCCCGTTCAAATTGTATTGAACTGTATGACTTCAGGAGGGCGGACTATCTCATGCTTTATACTCAGTTGAGAGATTGTCATTGGGAACTTATTTATAATTCTTCTGGTGTGGATGAAGCTATTGATATATTTTACAACTTCATCTATGAGTGCTTTGATAATTGTGTGCCAGAGAGGAGGGTCAGGCCGGGAGGCACTAAATATCCACCATGGTTTAATGCTGAAATAATAGGATTAATGAAAAGGAAGGATAGGTGTGCTAAAAAGAAGAGTTACTCTTTATACCACCTGGAACAATTTAAAAGCTTGAGAACTCGGGTCAAGCAGTTGATTGCTCGGCAATATAGTAACTATATATCCAGGGTGGAGTCGGGTATCAAAAGTGATGTCAAGAGCTTTTGGGGTTTTGTCAACTCAAGAAGAACTAATGGCTCTACTCATGAAGGTATGCATTTGGGTGACCAGGTTTTTGGTTTGCATGATTTGCCGGATGGCTTCGCTCAATATTTTTCTTCAGTTTTTTCTGATGACACACACTTGGCTGATGTCGACGATGGCAACATCAATCCTGGAATTAATATCTCTTCCCTTTCAATTGGTTCTATTGACCTGAGTACAATATTGGCAGCAATAGGTAATCTGAGACCTAGCTCTGGCTGTGGCCCTGACAATGTTCCTGCATTTATTGTAAAGGGTTGTGCTGAAATACTGGGCCCTCCCATGAAGTTCATCTTTGATCTATCCTTGAGGTCTTCAGTGTTCCCCACCAGATGGAAAATTGGTAAGGTTATTCCCATATTTAAGTCTGGAAGAAGGAATGACATATCCAACTTCCGCCCAATAACTCAATTGTCACCTTTTGCTAAGGTATTTGAGAGAGTGCTTTATGATTGTGTGATTTGTCATATTGGTCCCTTTTTATCTAATAGTCAGCATGGTTTCCTGAGGGGTCGCTCAACCACAACTAACTTGCTTGAGTTCACAGCTGATGTTTCAGAGGCGCTTGATGTTGGGGGTAGAGTGGATGTAGTATACACTGACTTTTCCAAGGCTTTTGATAGAATCAGTCATAGGCGGCTTGTTTGCAAATTATCTAGTTTTGGTTTGGTGCCTCAGCTTGTTAGTTTCTTTTCTGGCTACCTGAGTAATCGTCTTAATTATGTTTCTGTCTTGAATTTGAAATCTAGCACTTATGTCAGTTCCTCTGGTGTGCCTAAGGGTAGTAATTTGGGTCCTTTGTTGTTCTTAATGTTTATTAATGACCTGCCTGGCTGCCTGTTGCAATCCAATTGTTTGATGTTTGCTGATGACTTGAAGATCTACAGGAGGATTGATTGTCATAATGACTCTGTTCTGCTGCAAAGTGACCTGGATTTTGTCTCGGGATGGTGCACTGATAACGGCCTCGATCTCAATGTTGGCAAATGTAAATTTATGGTCTTCACTCGTAAGCTGAATTATCCTATTTTCAATTATAGAATTAACGGCTTTCAACTCTCTGGAGTCAATAGTTTCAAGGATCTGGGTGTATTGTTTGATTCTTCTCTGAGTTTTGCTCCCCATGTCCATTCTTTGGTTGGTAGGGCTAATAGGATGCTGGGTTTCATCATGAGATCTACGGCTGGGTTTAGAGATGTTGAAGGCTTGATGGCTCTCTTTCCTAGCCTTGTTTGGAGCTTGCTTGAATATTGCGCGGTGGTTTGGGATCCCCATCAGGTGGGTCTGATACATGAGATTGAAATTGTTCAGAATAAATTTTTGAGATTGTTATTTTGTAGAAAGCAGAATCGTCCTTGTCCTTTGGGGTTTCCAACTGGTGTGTTGCGCAGCATGTTCGGCTTTGAGACTTTGGGATCCAGACGGAAGGTACTTTCTTGTTTATTCCTCTATGGTCTTGTGAACGGTTCCGTGAGCAGTCCTAATCTGTTGGCAAGGCTGAATTTTAAGGTTCCTGTCTTCAATAATCGTAATCGGCAAGAGTTCTCAATCTGTAGATGTAACACGGTTGGTCATTATTACTCACCAATGAATCGTATTCCTCGTATATTCCTCTGCTGCGATGGTCAGGTGGATCTCTTCTGCTTGTCTAAATGGAGCTTCAAGAGAAAAATGTCTCCATTCTTCAATTGAAGAGTAATATAGACCTGTTGTTCTTAATTTACTCTGGTTCACAATGGCCTTTTTTTTGTTCTCTCCATGGTCACCCTTTTTCCACTAACTAACTTTTAATATTTTTTCCACTTCCCTTTTGATCCCTTTTTGTCTAGTTATTTTATCACTTCTCTTGAACCATATGTAATACGTAGGTTATATGTTGTTATTTTATGTGGTTATGATTGATCTTATTGAATATCAAAATTCAAATTTTATCATTTACCTTTAACATTGTTCTTTTCTTTTCTCAGAGTGCTATTATACTATTTTTCTTTTCTGTTTTCACATGTACCATTTTAATCATTCTCTTTTATTACTTTTCTAGTATTTATATATATATATCTATTTTTTTGTAATAATTTTTAATAATGCATTTCCTGTATTCATGAGTGCGTTTTGGGCTGTTATGCCTGTTGCACTCCTAGATTTTTGTAAGAATAAATAAATAATATCAGATAATGGCAAGTGAACTCTTATCAGAATTTATTACTGTTTGTTTTTCATTTTTCCACTGTTGATTAATCATTTTAATTATTGTGTTAATTTGAAATATTCATTACTCTCTTTAATTGAAATAATTGAAAATTGTATTTAAGATATAATTTTGCAGAAGTCCATTTGAATATTTGAAATCCAATTCTTCTTTCTTTTTCTTGACGTGTGACTTCCATCGTAGTTTTGTATCTAGTGTGTCATCCAAGATACTTAGCTTCATTTGCAAACGGAACTTCTTTGTTGTTCAATCTGATTGGAATGTACACATAATGCCTATTTGTGAAGACAACATGTGTGGACTTGCTTTCATTCAACTTAATCCGCCAGGTTCTAATCCATTTCTCGATTTTCTTGATGGCTTCTTGTGATTTACTTGTAGCTTCCTCATTAGATATGATTTTGCAGAAGTCCAGTTGAATATTCACATACATTTTTGCATGTTATCAAAATTTATTCAATTTAACTATTATAAATTTTGTTCCTTCCAGTTGTAAGTTTTTCCAACTAAGTCATTTGTCCATTGTAATCAACTTGTGGTGGAACGGATTAGCTGAAAATAAATTTGAGAAGGCCAACTTTTGTAAACATAGTTGAGTTTTTAGTTTGTAAGTAAATTATTTGTAACTTTGTTCCCTACTATAAGCTTAGCCCTGGCTGGTTAAGACCCGCCGCAAAGTAGACCTACGCTAATCCACGAAAAGCAACCCACGCCGTGGGATGTTTTGTAAACCATTGCTAGGCTTCTCTAGACATCTGTGTAATGATAATAATACATGCAATGAATAATCCACTTGTCAGCTGATTGATTATGAATAATTCAAATAGCAATGGTTTACAAAACATCCCACGGCGTGGGTTGCTTTTCCTGGATTATCGTGGGTTTACTTTGCGGTGGGCCTAACATAAATGAATATCTATCAAAATACTATTCATAAGATAATATTAAGATTAATTCTTCCAATATTAATTTCTACATAATTCATTAAAAAACATTACTACCAATTTTTTCAATTTGTCTCAAGTCATAGCTCAGCGCATGTTGTCAAAATTATTAATTCTAGTTACTTCAAATTCAATAATCCAACGCCTTACTAATTCTATAATCATACTAAAATTCATTCTTCTAATGATTAAATATTAATACTAATTTCAATTTTTGAGCCACGGCTCAATGCACTAATTAGTGAAGAATCCATAGCTTAGCTCATGATGTCAAAAATTTTAATCCTATAATCTCATCAAATTGGCAAGTCAAAGCCTATAGTGAGGTCCACGTTATAATGACAGTGAAGAAAGATAGGAGAAAAACGTTGCCAAGTCTCTCCATTTTGCCACTTACTGTACACAGCTGTTACTCAATTCATCCCATTAAATTTTATCCAATAATAATTATTTCCTTGATAAATTAATTAATTTAATGTCAAATTGATCAAGAAAATATATTTTTTTATAATTTGATTCAAAAATTTGCTTTCATGACTGAGATCAGATTTTTATTTTTATACAAACCTTAAATGGCAGCTAATTTAAAAAGCTGTGATACAACAATAGGCATTTCAAAACAACAGAAATTGAGTTATTTGTTAGGTATTCTATTCCAATTTCATTTTAAAATGGCATAATTGACCGAAACATGTCGTGATAAAATATTTTTAAAAAAGGGTACTGAGATTTTCAATTATTTTCTTTATATTTATATAAATATCTATCATACAATTCGACTTATATCGAAATAATATGTTGTTCTATAATATTATACAGACCTTGCAAACTTTGAATTAATTCAATCCATGTGATATCTTCTTAAGCAATCTTTTCTCTATGGCTTCACCACCATAAATGATACAGTATAGGCTAATCACATATGATACAGTATCACCTCAACATTATACAGTATAATCTCAACTTGATACACAACACCATAATTTGATACAAAACTGTTAAGCCATCGCTCAGCTCATGGTGCGTGGACTACATCAGAATTATTGTTTCTTTTCTATTTTTCCTTTGTTGAATAATAATTTTAAAATTAGAATACGGTATTTATTATATATTTTGATCATACCATTCAGTTGAAATAATAATCTATTTTAGATATTGTATTGAAACTAAGTTGGATTGAACAACTCAGATAACAGGCGAATATTTATATGAATTTCCAAGTGTGACTTCTGCAAAAATATAGCAGAAGTCACAGTTAGAAATTTATTTAAATTTTTGCCTGTTATTAAATTTGTTCAATATTGAACTGTTCTAAACCTTTTCCTTTCAGTTTGTAATTAAAAGCAGTTGGAATCACATTTGGAAATTAATATCAAAATATTAGCCTGTTATTAAATTTGTTCAATTGAACTGTTCTAAACTTTTTCCTTTTAGTTTGTAATTAAATTCATTGTAACTTAGTAATAATTGTTCTATTGTAATTTAGTAGAGGTGGTTAGGGTTGGCTATAAGGGGTGTTGAGGAGGCCATCTATTGTAAACTCAGTTTGTAAGTGAATTTATTGTAACTTTAAGGGGCCGGTTTCCGAGTTCTTGACTTTAAACAGCTGAAGTCAGAAAATTAGCTTTCCGAAACAAGGCGGAATCGTAGTTTTTTTATAATCTTTATTTTCTCATTTCTATAATTGGAAACGTTTTTCCTTGACGAAATAAAACATTCCTAAATAACTCAAAATAGCTGGAACTTTACACTGTTTTCACTTAATTTTATTTTGTGTTCAATTTTATAGTTTTTCAAAATTTAATTTAAACGTGTACTGCGACTACGCCCCGTTTCGGAAAGCAAATTTTCTGACTCCAGCTGTTTAAAGTCTAGAACTTGGCTAAATCCCGAGCTCGGAATCAGACTCTTAGTAATTTTCTATTGTTATTTACTAGAGGTGGTTAGGGTTGGCTATAAGGGGTGTTGAGGAGACCATCTATTGTAAACTTAGTTTGTAAGTGAATTTATTGTAACTTTAACTGAATTCAAAGCTCAGCTTATAAAATTATCAACTTATTATTGCCTGAATAAACTCAAAACAAGTTTAAGATAATGCGGTTGATTTTTAGTTTCAAAATTTTACTGTATTTCAAATTAAATACTTTATTAATTGTTGGTAATTAATTGAACCCATTTTTGAATTTCAAATCTTTGCAGAAGTCAGTTGGAAATTCATATAAATTTCTACCTGTAATCAAATTTGTTCCCTCCAAATGTTGTAAACTTTCTTCCTTCTAGTTTTCAATTAAATTTATTGTAACTTTTCTATTGTCTATTTCTATTTTCTATAAGTCATTTCTCTATTGTTATTTACTAGAGGTGGTTAGGGTTGGCTATAAGGGGTTAGTTTGTAAGTGTATTGTAAATATTTAATTGAAGCCAAATCTCATCTATACCATTCATTTAAAATAATTATATATTTTGAAAACTGTATTGAAAATATATCTTTACAGAAATCACATTTGGAAATTGTTATAAAAATATTCGCCTGTTATTAATTTTTTTCAATCTATCTGTTGTAAACTTTTTTGCTTTTAGTATGTAATTAAATTTCTTATAACTTTGTATTTTTTCTATATAACTTTTTGCCTGTAATCAAATTTGTTCAATCTAACTGTTGTAAACTTTTTTCCATTTAGTTTGTAATTAAATGTATTATAACTTTGTAATTTTTCTATTGTTATTTACTAGAGGTGGTTAGGGTTGGCTATAAGGGGTGTTGAGGAGGCCAACTATTGTAAACTGTAGTTTGTAATTATTGATTAATAGAAGTTAGTCATATGTTCACTGAAACATATGTTTTCAAAAAATATAAAATAACAAACACAATTTGTAATTGTTTCATTTCTAAATAAAGACACGTCTTGTTTACAATCTTTGTACATTATTTTATCAAGTTGATTTTCAATAACTCAAGAGTAAAGCTGCGTTTACATCAAAGTTGATAACAAAATGTTAATCCTTATAGATTCTATTAGATTGAACATATCTTATCATACACATGATGAACATATGTGTTTGTCAAGTTCCGTTCAATGTAATAGAATCTATAAGGATTAAGTTATTAACATTAATTTTGTCAATAACTTTGGTGTAAACCCAGCTTAAGTAAATTTTGTTTTTAATAAAAAACGCAAAAATCCATCTTAATATATTGTTTGTTTATTCAAACCACTGTTAGCATAGGTAGAACGGGAAGCCTATTTACCCATGTAAATATAATTTACATGAGTTCTGATTGGACTATTCACACACAGCACAGTCGAGCAAGTATGTATTGTCTCATTAAAACCCATGGACATTATATTTTCACTTTCACTGATATCATTGTGAGAATCCAGCTTTATATATGGTTGAATAGATTTTTTATAAATATCACTGTAACACTTCCATTCAACCAATTTAATGCCCGATGCACAATAGCCCAATATCTACTGCCGACCCATCTCTAACCCAGCAAACCCTGTCAAACTCCATGCAATTGTTATAGAAACTTCTCTCTATGGACGGGACTGGAGTTGTAATCAGTTTTGTATGCTGTAGAGAGTGGAGGTTGGTTACAGTTTGTAACAGAATACCTCGAATAATTGGCAAAATCGCTAAATGGAAAGATTTTATAGGTCTCAAGCGAACAGCTGCTTTGTTATTGTCGGGTGTGATATCAACAAGCTAGAGACTAGATAATAACGGGTATCCTGGCTACAATTCGAACAGCCAAATAGAAAGGAATATTATTGCTATTTATTTAATTATATAAAATAATGAATTTTTGAGGTTAGGCTCTATGATACTTACTGGTCGGCAACCTAAATAATCGGTCAAGCCGTGTAATTTGAAATTTAGCCAGACACCTATGGCAAATTTAGTTGTATACAAATAGCAGTCTTATCTCTGTAAATCTGTAATTAGTCCATCGTAATCTATTATGTTTTTTGTCCATTCCCCTCAGATGGCATTATTATTAATGGTTTCACTCAGATGCAGTGAAATACTTAAGTGGTCAGTTATGTTTGTTTTTATAATTGCACCATACAATGTATCTCTATTGTTCTTATCCTCCTTGAAAAAAATGTGATCAATACATGAACCATTCTCATCACCTATCCGTGTTGGTTTGTTGATAAAAGACTTGAATCCTTTCATGTGTAAGGCGCTCAAATACTCATTTGATAAATTATTATTTGATAGAATATCTATATTAATATCACCTAGTATAATTACATTGGAATTTTCTTTTATTCTTTCCAGGCATGCATCCAAACTTGCAATATAGTTATTTGTGCAACTAGTGCGCAAAGTGACAGTTTGCTGCACCGAAAGAAACGTTTACGCCCGAGCCGTAGGCGAGTCCTTGGTTATAATATATAATGAATAATAATTAGCGCGTTGTGCTTGGTTGCACCTCTGCTCACTATAGCAGCCACAGCAGTCACTGTTACCAACTTCATTTTGATTTTGCTGCACTGTTGCTCCATATAACCTACTAAGTATTTTGCGTTGCCATGTTGCAAATCTGGAGTGCAGAAAAATTTTTCCCGCACTAGAGCGGAAAAGTGATTCTTTGCGTTCTGTAATCAGTGCAGCAATGGCCACTTTTCAACGTAACTGTAGGAAAAAATTATTTATGTTACGAGCTGGTGATCGGTAAATAGAAATAATTGTGTATTTCTTATAATTCAATGAATATGAAATGCATATGGTATTTGATTCATCAATGTTCAAGTCAATGATTTCATAATCAAAATTTTTATCTATGAATAAACATATTCCGTCACATTTTGTATATTTACATTTTTTCTGTATAACATTGTAGCCTTCAAGATTATAGGTAAATTATGCATCATCTTTAATCCAAGTCTCGGACAAAGCGATCACATGGAATTTAAAATTAATATTATTTAAATAGTGTAATAACTCTTCAAAGTTCTTATTTATACTCCGAATATTTGTATGGAAAACATTTAACATGTTGTTATTGGTTAGGCCTAATTCATATCTCTGTGGTTCGAATAAGAAAAGGTCATCTATCTCAGTAGTATCATGATAGCCTATGCCCTCATCACCTTCAAAAAGGTGATGATACAGTATCAACACAATATGATACAGTATCATCTCAGCTTGATACACAACACCATAATTTGATACAAAACTTCCAATGAATTCTACAAACCATGGCATAAATCTTGATGTGCTATGCTGATAGAAGATTTTTCTCTAAGATAGAAGTCTTCAGCGGAAAATCAAAAAAGTAATTTGCACAAAAAATGAACAAAAACATTTTTTTAATCGTAAACATTTATTCATATTGGATACATCTATATAACATGTGAAATTAACAAGTGTTCAATTTATTTAATATAATAATACATTGATTCCATGCTTTTACAACAAATTATTAGAAGCATTGAGGTAAAAATCAACAACAATAACTATTATTAACAACAATATCATGAATAAAATGCATGTGTACATCTCAATAAAAAAATATATTCTTGCATATAAATTTAATTTTAATTAAGTTAATGGTGAGATGAGTTTAATTAAGGCAGTAGGTTAGACTAAGGCCCAGTTGCACAAAAGCCTGTTATATTTTTGAATAAAATATACATTTAATTTTAATTAAGGTATTGGTGAGATGAGTTTAATTAAGGCAGTTGGTTAGACTAAGGCCCAGTTGCACAAAAGCCTGTTAAATCTTAGGCTCAACTCACACTTAGGCGACTCAGGTGCAGAAGAGACTGGACTCTAGTGGAGAGCATGTGTTTCCAAATGATGACGTCGCGGAGACTAGAATCGACTGGTCTGAGTGTCACCATTTGGAAACACATGCTCTCCACTAGAGTCCAGTCTCTTCTGCACCTGAGTCGCCTAAGTGTGAGTTGAGCCTTGATTAAATTCCATGAGAACCAATCAGAGATGGTATATCTGAGAAGAAGACTTCTCTGATTGGTTCTCGTGGTATTTAATCGGGATTAAAAGTTAACAGACGTTTGTGCAAAAAACTGGGTGTATATTATGTGAATTTCACAATATTATTTTTAATAGAAATTGACTAAAAATATTATGAAGCCTACTCTAATTGGGTTGATGAGTGGAAATATCATGGAGAAAATATAGAATAAGAAGATATCCCAAGGTTGAGAACCGTTATGTTTCATATGTCTTCTCCGATTACTGTCGACTACTGTCTATAATTAGTGTGTTGTTGGGAGTGTAAGAAGGGCACAGTATGAGAGACTACAAGCGTCACATAGCTTCACCAAAAACAACTACTAGGACTATCGGCTTCAGTTAACACTCACATTTGCAACATAGACACCCTATACACTGTCTATTATTAGTGTGTTGTTGGGAGTGTAAGAGTGTAAGAAGGGCACAGTATGAGAGACTACCAGCGTCACATAGCTTCACCAAAAACAACTACTAGGACTATCGGCTTCAGTTAACACTCACATTTGCAACATAGACACCCTATACACTGTCTATTATGAGTGTGTTGTTGGGAGTGTAAGAGTGTAAGAAGGGCACAGTATGAGAGACTACCAGCGTCACATAGCTTCACCAAAAACAACTACTAGGACTATCGGCTTCAGTTAACACTCACATTTGCAACATAGACACCCTATACACTGTCTATTATTAGTGTGTTGTTGGGAGTGTAAGAGTGTGAGAAGGGCACAGTATGAGAGACTACCAGCGTCACATAGCTTCACCAAAAACAACTACTAGGACTATCGGCTTCAGTTAACACTCACATTTGCAACATAGGGGTCCTTTAACATGGCATATCACCACAAATGATACAGTATCACCACAATATGATACAGTATCATCTCAACTTGATACACAAAACCATGATTTGATACAAAACTTCCAAACTTTGAACGAATTATACAAACCATCTTCTTGAGCTATCTTTTCTCTATGGTATCAACATAAATGATACAGTATCACCACACATGATACAGTACCAACACAATATGATACAGTATCATCTCAACTTGATACACAACACCATGATTTGATACAGAACTTGTAAACTTTGAATGAATTCTTCAAACCATGGCATATCTTCTTATGCTATTTTTTCTCTATGGTATCACCACAATATGATACAGTTTCACCAAAATATGATACAGTATCATCTCAACTTGATACGCGACACCATGACTTGATACAAAACTTCTAAACTTTGAATGAATTCTACAAACCATGGCATATCTACAACAACTAATAGAACTAACGGCTTCAGTTGACACTCACATTTGCAACATAACGGTCCTTTACCATGGCATATTACCATAAATGATACAGTATCACTACAACATGATAAAGTATCATTAAAGCATGATACATATCTTCTTTAGCAATGTTTTCTCTATTTAAAAGTAATAAGGTCATGAATTGAATTCAAATACTCGACCAGAGAAGTCAGGTTTTAAAGCAAAACAATTAATATTTACTAAAATACAATGTCTAAATTCTACAAAAACCTGAATTTGGGATCACAACATCAATTATTAAAAAAAATATCAAAATTTGATTTTGATATAAAAATTAAATTGAACCAAATTGATTATTATACAACTAAAGAGCTAGATGATACCTAAAAATAATAAAATAAACGTTAGAGGTGGTTGTGAGAAGAAATATATCTCCAGTGTAAAAACTTTGATCACTATAAGGCTGGTCACACACCGATTAGTCAAGACAAGACTAGTCACGTTTAGTCACAATACTTCACATAGTTGCTTATGGAGTCATGTCTAATTGCAATGACTAATCAGTGTGTGTTGCGTAATAAGCAGCTATGTGAAGTATTGTGACTAAACATGTCTGATCATGTCTAAAAGGCTGGTCACACACCGATTAGTCAAGATAAGACTAGTCACGTTTAGTCACAATACTTAAAATAGTTGCTTATGGAGTCATGTCTAATTGCAATGACTAATCAGTGTGTGTTGTGTCATAAGCAGCTATGTGAAGTATTGTGACTAAACATGTCTGATCATGTCTAAAAGGCTGGTCACACACCGATTAGTCAAGACCAGACTAGTCACGTTTAGTCACAATACTTCACATAGTTGCTTATGGAGTCATGTCTAATTGCAATGACTAATCAGTGTGTGTTGCGTCATAAGCAGCTATGTGAAGTATTGTGACTAAACATGTCTGATCATGTCTAAAAGGCTGGTCACACACCGATTAGTCAAGACAAGACTATTCACGTTTAGTCAAAATACTTCACATAGTTGCTTATGGAGTCATGTCTAATTGCAATGACTAATCAGTGTGTGTTGTGTCATAAGCAGCTATGTGAAGTATTGTGACTAAACATGTCTGATCATGTCTAAAAGGCTGGTCACACACCGATTAGTCAAGACAAGACTAGTCACGTTTAGTCACAATACTTCACATAGTTGCTTATGGAGTCATGTCTAATTGCAATGACTAATCAGTGTGTGTTGCGTCATAAGCAGCTATGTGAAGTATTGTGACTAAACATGTCTGATCATGTCTAAAAGGCTGGTCACACACCGATTAGTCAAGACAAGACTAGTCACGTTTAGTCACAATACTTAACATAGTTGCTTATGGAGTCATGTCTAATTGCAATGACTAATCAGTGTGTGTTGTGTCATAAGCAGCTATGTGAAGTATTGTGACTAAACGTGACTAGTCTTGTCTTGACTAATCGGTGTGTGACCAGTCTAAGGCAAGGCAAGACAAGACAAGACATGATCAGACACGTTTAGTCACAATACTTAACATAGTTGCTTATGGAGTCATGTCTAATTGCACTGACTAATCAGTATGTGTTGCGTCATAAGTTTGCAAAAATTACTCAAAAATTTCCAATTTGTAGAGATTTGAGTGAAATATTTTGATGTGACAACGTCTTGTTAATTGGTTTGCCGGGTGACACTTCAAGAAACTGCGTTACGTTCCCACGTTATGCGCTCACAATGAGAGCGAGTGAGAGCGTTCGTTTCGGTTCACGGTCGTCTGGAAAGAGCACGAATAGGAGCAGTGGCGCGCAACCCGAAGGCATCTGGAGAGAGAGTGAAACGGAGCAGTCAACCTGCGCAGGCGCCAAAAGCAATCTCCTGCGACTGCGCCACTAATTCAAAATGTCAAGTCAATGGTTGTCTCTCTCGCTCTTAGGTGGGCGCGGGCTAACCATGCCCGAGAGGAAGGGACGCGTGCCTCTCACTCACTCTCATTGTGAGTTATTATTTCATCCTTCTTCCTACTATACGAATGAATATTCACATTAAAAATTATTTTACCACTCAAAGTCGTTGTCACGTAAAACTTTCGCCCGTATACCGACTTTACAGGCAACCATGCAACTTTTTTGTTTTTAATCAGTTTTTAAATATCAAAATTTTTAGGTTAGTATTTAGTTTTGAAGTGGAAATTGGACTTTTTGAAGTGAAAGTGAAATCTTAACACCTTATTCTTTTTTGAAACTTTTATCTGTAAAAATTTGGGAGAAGACAGTTTTGGGCTATGCCTGTTGTCTTCTCCCAATCATATTATATTTATTATAATTAATGATTTGTAATTGTCAATGACATGAATATAGTTATTTGTGCAACTAGTGCGCAAAGTGACAGTTTGCTGCACCGAAAGAAACGTTTACGCCCGAGCCGTAGGCGAGGGCGGAATGGTTTCTTGAGTGCAGCAGAGGAACTTTGCACACGTATTTCACATTAAGTTTTTCCTACAGTTACCATTGAATATGAAAAGTGGGTAATTATGGGTAAAATTGCCTGAAATGCATCGAATGTTTTTCTGTGTAATTTTATTATTGATAAAAACCTTAATTTATTGTCAAATTGAATAAAAATGTTGTCCTTGGTTATAATATCTAATACTAATAATTAGCGTGTTGTGCTTCGTTGCACCTCTGCTCACTATAGCAGCCACAGCAGTCACTGTTACCAACTTCATTTTGATTTTGCTGCACTGTTGCTCCATATAACCTACTAAGTATTTTGCGTTGCCATGTTGCAAATCTGGAGTGCAGAAAAATTTTTCCCGCACTAGAGCGGAAAAGTGATTCTTTGCGTTCTGTAATCAGTGCAGCAATGGCCACTTTTCAACGTAACTGTAGGAAAAATAAATAAATAAGCAGCTATGTGAAGTATTGTGACTAAACGTGTCTGATCATGTCTTGTCTTGACTAATCGGTATGTGACCAGCCTTTGTAATTAACGTGGGTAACAGAGGGGATGATTATTATGTATATAGTGAAGGGCCAAGTTATAATAGCAGTGGAGGAAGATAGGAGAACAGTGTTGTCGATTCTCTGCCCTTGTCAATGCCATAGAGGATAGCAGATACCGATATATATCTGATGTGATATCAACTGTTCCAGCTTGTTGAAAATAATGTCTTGATATAGGGGCACCGAGCTTTGCTCGTTATTTTTATTTATTGATAAACAGAACACAATTCTCTAAAATGATCGTGTTTATATTTCACAGCTGGCTATACGTCATCTTATGAATTTCGGGGATGCAATATTTTGATTTTTCACCTACTCACTCGCTCACTCACTTTTTACCATCCACAGCTGTTTCAGCCAAGGATGAATTATCCTTTTAATGTCGTTCAGCGAGTTTTCCCAAGGATGAGACCTAGTGCAATCGAATTTTTATATCATGAACCTACTATGTTCCAAATTTCATGAAAATCGTTAGAGCCGTTTTCGAGATCCGTTGAATATAAATAACCAGATATAAGAATACAGAAATAGTTCGCTTAATATAATAGGATACTCTATTCATCATGAAGGTATATTTTCTAATGACCTAATAATATTTTACATAATAAAGATTGAATATTCAGTACATATTTATAATATTATCTACATTGTTAAATCACGATTTGGCAACGTTATGGAGGTAGGAAAGGATGGCGCTATCTGCTTTGTAGAATGATAGACAAGGATAGCAACACCAATGTTAATCAAATACTGTCATTATAATGTGGACCTCATTAGATACAAGGATCACCACAAAATGATACAGTATCATCTGAGTGTGATACATGACACAATAATTTGATACAAAACTTCCAAACTTTGGCAACAGTGCAGAGGTGGAATAGGAAAGCGCTATCTGTTTTATGGAATGATAGACAAGGATAGCAACATCAATGTTGATCAAATACTGCCGTTATAACGTGGACCTGACGTTGAAGAAAATGGCATGAGACAACAATTTTTCATAGGAATTCTGGTAATTTTCCAAAAATGTTCAATTAATAGTTATTTGTGCAACTAGTGCGCAAAGTGTCAGTTTGCTGCACCGAAAGAAACGTTTACGCCCGAGCCGTAGGCGAGGGTGGAATGGTTTCTTGAGTGCAGCAGAGGAACTTTGCGCACGTATTTCACATTAAGTTTTTCCTACAGTTACCATTGAATATGAAAAGTGGGTAATTATGGGTAAAATTGCCTGAAATCCATCAAATGTTTTTCTGTGTAATTTTATTATTGATAAAAACCTCAATCCTAAAATCCTAAAGTCCTCGTTGTCGTTGGTTATAATATATAATGAATAATAATTAGCGCGTTGTGCTTGGTTGCACCTCTGCTCACTATAGCAGCCACAGCAGTCACTGTTACCAACTTCATTTTGATTTTGCTGCACTGTTGCTCCATATAACCTACTAAGTATTTTGCGTTGCCATGTTGCAAATCTGGAGTGCAGAAAAATTTTTCCCGCACTAGAGCGGAAAAGTGATTCTTTGCGTTCTGTAATCAGTGCAGCAATGGCCACTTTTCAACGTAACTGTAGGAAAAATTGTTTTTCAGATTTTTGAATGTTTCACAAGTTGAAAATTCCTTCATTCTTTGAACACAAGTAGTGTAACAAAATTCTGTAGAATTCAATACATGAATTTATGAATTTATGAATTTATATTAGAGAATTTAAAATATTTATTATTATTATTATGGCACAAATTGTAACAGTAAGTTATACATCTACAGTGAGGTCCACGTTATAATGGCAGTGTTTGCTTAGCAATGGTATTGCTATCCTTGTCTATCATTCAACAAAGCAGATAGCGCTATCTCTTTCTCGCTTTGCTCTGTTGCCAGATCAGCCTTTAACATAATGAATTTAAAATTCATTATGAAATTATTGAAAAATATAATTTTTTGCATAATAAAATACTAGTAGACCTCACGCAGTATTCTCATTTACAAGTACCTGATTGAAACTATAGACCTTATGGAAATACAGCAATAGACTGGCTTCTCCACACATCTGTGTAATCACTTGTCAGCTGATTTATGATGAATAATTCTATAGTCTGATTTTTACTCTTAATATTGGCGTATGAAGGATCCTTTTATATTATCTTTGAAATGAAAAATTTCCAAAAACCTTGTATATACGTCGACGCGCAATTAAAAAAGGAACATACCTGTCAAGTTTCATGAAAATCGATTACCGCATTTCGCCGTAAATGCGCAACATATAAACATTTAAACATTGAGAGAAATGCCAAACCGTCGACTTGAATCTTAGACCTCACTTCGTTCGGTCAATTATTTTGAACAAGAATGAACAGTTAATATTACATCAATAAACCTGTATCAGCTACCGTCTATAGAAGGTATTGGCAAGGCAGAGAATCGTCAACACTGTTCAACTATCTTTCTCCACTGCCATTATAACGTGGACCTCATAACAGTAAGATAATTTAGCAACTTGAAGATGAGTAACTAAAACCATACTGAAAATATTAGCATTAGAGGTATCTTATGCTATATTTTCTCTAAGGTACCACCACAAAATGATACAGTATCAACACTCAACTTGATACACAACACCATGATTTGATACAAAACTTCTAATTTTGAATGAATTCTACAAACCATGGTATATCTTCTTCTTTCCTCTGTGGTATCACCACACATGATACAGTATCAACACAATATGATACAGTATCATCTCAACTTGATACACAACACCATGATTTGATACAAAACTTCTAATTTTGAATGAATTCTACAAACCATGGTATATCTTCTTCTTTCCTCTGTGGTATCACCACACATGATACAGTATCAACACAATATGATACAGTATCATCTCAACTTGATACACAACACCATAATCTGATACAAAACTTCTAATTTTGAATGAATTCTACAAACCATGGTATATCTTCTTCTTTCCTCTGTGGTATCACCACACATGATAAAGTATCAACACAATATGATACAGTATCATCTCAACTTGATACACAACACCATAATCTGATACAAAACTTCCACACTTTGAATGAATTCTACAAACCATGGTATATCTTCTTCTTTCCTCTGTGGTATCACCACACATGATACAGTATCAACACAATATGATACAGTATCATCTCAACTTGATACACAACACCATAATCTGATACAAAACTTCCACACTTTGAATGAATTCTACAAACCATGGTATATCTTCTTCTATGCTATCTTTTCTTCATGCTAAACATTACACATCATGTTAACAGTTATTACAACAAAAATAAACTAAAATTTATTGACAAAGATCAAAAGTAAAAACTATAAAAGAAAGTTTGACTGAAGATTCTAATTAATAGCATTATTAATAATACATTTTGATAATAAATATGATTATCTTCTTCTTCTTCTTTTTCTTCATTTCATTAATATTCTGTTAAAGCGATCCGATTTGACTGAACACAAAAATTCAATATCATTTAAATGTGATGTTAAAACGCAAAATAAGAATGATATTAAAAGCTTTCAGAAAGTAGTATTATATTACTATAGAGAGGTCCACGTTATAATGATAGTGGAGAAAGATAGTTGAACAGTGTTGACGATTCTCTGCCTTGTCACTTTTTTCTGTAGAGGATAACTCTGATACCGGTTTGTCTGATGTAGTATCAACTGCCTATTCTTGTTTTAAACTATCAATTATATTTTAATTAATCAAGAAAAAATATTTAATGAATACACTTCCATACCTGAAATTGAATATTTTGTTAATTAATTATATTTCTACACTGTTGAAAAACGATCTGGAAGGTTGTTAAGGATAACGCTATCTGCTTTGTCGAATGATAGACAAGGATAGCAACACCAATGTTTATCAAATACTGCCATTATAACGTGGATCCCACTATAGGAAGATGATACAAAGATCACGACACATGATACAGTATCAACAAAATATGATACAGTATCATCTGAGCTTGATACACAAGACTATAATTTGATACAAAACTTCCAAACTTTTGGAACAGTGCAGAGGTAGGGAAGGATAGCGTCATCTGCTTTGTCGAATGATAAACAAGGATAGCAACACCAATGTTTATCAAATACTGCCATTATAACGTGGACATCACTAGACAGCTATAATGAGGTCCAGATTATAATGGCAGTGTTTGATTAGCAATGGTATTGCTATCCTTGTCTATCATTCAACAAAGCGGATAGCGTTATCTCTTTCTCGCTTTGGTCTGTTACAGATCGTCTAACTATCTCAATTATAAAAATTCATTATGAAATTATTGAAAAATATAATATCTTGCTTAATAAAATAAAATTGATATTTTAAACGAGAATGAACAGTCAATATTACATCAATAAACCTGTATCAGCTACAGTCTATAAAAGGCATTGATAAGACAGAGGATCGGCAACGTTTTTCTCCTATCTTTCTCCACTGCCATTATAACGTGGACCTCACTATACAGCTGATAAGTATGAATCAACCTTATAAATCGTTGGGAGCTTAAAACCATTGATCATATCAAAGAATGTGAATAAAGCTTAAATTAAAAGTTTAGCTGAGCTAAAATTTTGAATCAAAAGAATTCATGATTAACCACATCGATAAAACACATAAAAAAATACTCTTTTCCTACAGTTACGTTGAAAAGTGGCCATTGCTGCACTGATTACAGAACGCAAAGAATCACTTTTCCGCTCTAGTGCGGGAAAAATTTTTCTGCACTCCAGATTTGCAACATGGCAACGCAAAATACTTAGTAGGTTATATGGAGCAACAGTGCAGCAAAATCAAAAATGAAGTTGGTAACAGTGACTGCTGTGGCTGCTATAGTGAGCAGAGGTGCAACCAAGCACAACGCGCTAATTATTATTCATTATATATTATAACCAACGACAACGAGGACTTTAGGATTTTAGGATTAAGGTTTTTATCAATAATAAAATTACACAGAAAAACATTTGATGCATTTCAGGCAATTTTACCCATAATTACTTACTTTTCATATTCAATGGTAACTGTAGGAAAAACTTAATGTGAAATACGTGCGCAAAGTTCCTCTGCTGTACTCAAGAAACCATTCCGCCCTCGCCTATGGCTCGGGCGTAAACGTTTCTTTCGGTGCAGCAAACTGTCACTTTGCGCACTAGTTGCACAAATAACTATTGAGATGATATTAAAGATGTTAATAACAACAATATTGAACACAAAAATAATGTAAAATAAATGTAACATTAAACATACTAATAGCTATCTATGTATATTATTTAATGTTTTATAGAGAATATGACTTATTTGTTCATCAAAGACTTTGATCAACAAGCATGATACAGTATCAACACAATATGATACAGTATCATCTCGACTTGATACACAACACCATAATTTCATACAAAACCTCCAAACTTTGAATGAATCCTACAAACCATGGCATGTCTTCTTATGCTATCATTTCTCTATGGTATCACCTCAATATGATACAGTATCACCACAATATGAAACAGTATCATCTCAACTTGATACACAACACCATAATTTGATACAAAACCTCCAAACTCTGAACCAAGTCATATCTTCTTATGCCATAGTTTCTCCATGATAGAAGCACCTGAAGGTAATATTATATTGTGAACATTGTTTAATTAATAAGAGTGTTAAAACAACTTCTTAAATTGTGTAATAATATAGTGATTAATTAATTATTTAATTATAAGCTTCTCACATTTCACCAAACAATGTAAACTAAAATTATTGTAAACAACAAGGTTTAATGATTCCCTTAACATCTGGCATAAGTTTAATTACTAAGTGACACAATTATACTGTTGTACATAGTTTCTATAAATTTGAAAGCTTGCCTGTTTTATATATTAACAAACTTGAAACATTTGACTATTCTTCTTATTGCAAATTTTATTTTAAGAAAAAATATTCTATGCAATAGGAGCTTAATAAGAAATAAAGCTTTTCAACAAATTCCCTCCTCAACCACTTTTCCAACAAATTCTACTTGCCTTGATTTCAGTATCAACACGAATTGATACAGTATCAACACAGAATGATACACAACACCGTAATTTGATACAAAACTTCCAAACTTCAAATGAAATCTACAAATCATGGTGTATATTCTTATGCGATCTTTCCTCTATATCACTCCTCAACCACTTTTCCAACAAATTCTACTTGCCTTGATTTCATTCAACTCCAAGTACAACACAATATGATACAGTATCACAGCACATGATACAGTATCCCCAAAATATGATACAGTAACATGTCAACTTGATACATAACACCATAATTTGACACAAAACTTCCAAACTTTGAATGAATTCTACAAATCATGGCATATATTCTTATGATATCTTTCCTCTCTATAAATGATACAGTATCCCCAAAATATGATACAGTATCATGTCAACTTGATACATAACAACATAATTTGACACAAAACTTCCAAACTTTGAATGAATTCTACAAATCATGGCATATATTCTTATATCTTTCCTCTCTATCAACATAAATGATACAGTATCACCACAAAATGATACAGTATCATGTCAACTTGATACATAACACCATAATTTGACACAAAACTTCCAAACTTTGAATGAATTCTACAAATCATGGCATATATTCTTATGATATCTTTCCTCTCTATCAACATAAATGATACAGTATCACCACAAAATGATACAGTATCATCTCAACTTGATACAGTATCCAATGTTGGGCACCAATTGTTATGCACAAGATCAATTCCCAATCATCAGTGAACATACTGTATGCTAGAAATAAAAAATAAAAATCTAAGTACCGTTTAAATTGTTAACTCACAACATGTTTAAGCCATGATGCCATTATCAAGTAATTTTATTATACTTGATTGGCATCAATCTGTACTTTTAATTTTTTTAAGCAAGATTAAAAAGTATACCTTAATAAAATATACCTAATAAAGTCTTACTCTTATTTTTAAAAGTACAATTTTAAAAGTATTAGGCTCAACTCACACTTAGGCGACTCAGGTCGAGAAGAGACTTGACTCTAGTCCAGAGCATGTGTTTTCAAATGTTGACAGTCACAGAGACTAGAATAGACTGGTCTGAGTGTCACCATTTGGAAACACATGCTCTCGACTAGTCTCTTCTCGACTGAGTAGTGTAAGTGTGAGTTGAGCCTGAAAGTCTTACATTTTCAAAGAAAGATTTTCATTTTTTATTTCTTTTCAAGAGTAGTCCTAATGAAAAAAAGACAATACCATAGCTATACATACCAATCATACATGTTAGAGACAACCCAGCATAAAAATGCTGCAAACCCTGGACTATACAGTTGAGGAGGGAGTAGGTCCCACTTCAGATGCCAGTCCCACTTCGGATGCCATTTGTTGTTTTTGCTGTTGGAAGCACTTTGAACAGTAGCCACCTGTCTGTGGGTTGCCAAAGAAGCCACATCCCGGTGTCTCACACAGCTGACTGGTGTCGTAGAACGTTGACTTGCACAGGTACACCGTGGTGTCATGGTTGACTGGTGCTTTGACTGGTTGCAGCTGACTCACTCTGTCGTGTGACTCGCTGTCTGCATCAGTGTAGAACTGTGAGTTACCAGCGCCATATCGCACTGTTGATGAAGCAGCACCTTCCAATAGTTTCTGAAAAAAAAAGAATTTATTCACTACTTTCCATAGTAGGTAACAACCAGTAAAAATTCAAGTTCTTTGCAGACAGGCTTTGCCCATGTGAGGAACCTTCTTCAAGTTTTGTATATGAATATTGTATATTGCTTGCACTTTCTAAGAAGAAGATTAAATATAATTTCAATTCCTTGAAACAATCAGACTGTTTTTACATCACCAGCACCACATTCAAATAGTTTCTTTGATAAAATTGCATCTATCCACAATTTTTCATGGTGACAACAAGTATAAATCCAAGTAAATTGCACTGTTGATACAATAAGGAGAATAAGGAGAAGGAGAAGAAGAAGAAGAAGAAGAAGAAGAAGAAGAAGAAGAAGAGAAGAAGAAGAAGAAGAAGAAGAAGAAGAAGAAGAAAAAGACTGGAGAAGAAGAAGAAGACTGGTGAAGAAGAAGAAGAAGAAGAAGAAGAAGAAGAAGAAGAAGAAGAAGAAAAAGGAGATAGGAGAAGACAGAAGAAGATATGCAAAAGTTGAAGTGATACATTCATAAACAGTTTGACTTCTACTTCATTCTTTTCTATTGATAAACTGATGGAATCAATATATTAAAGAAATATATTATATCAATATTCAATAAATTAAAAAAACCAATATATCAAAGAAAAATATATGAATAGTCAATATTTATAATTATATTGATAGTAGAAAGAATTTATATAATTGATACATTGATAGAATATTTCGATAGTTGATTCTAATTTCAATGGACCAATAATGAGGTCCACGTTATAATGGCAGTGGAGGAAGATAGGAGAACAACGTTGCCGATCCTGTCTTATCAATGCCTTCTATAGACTGTAGCTGATACAGGTTTATTGATGTAATATTAACTGTTCATTCTCATTTAAAATAATCAATTATATTTTATTAGACAATAAATTATTTTTTTCAGTAAACTCATAATGAATTTTCATAATAAAGATGAAATATTTTGTTAATTAATCATCAATTCTACATTGTTAAAAGACAATCAGGCAACAGTGCAAAGCGAGGGAGAGATAGCACTATCTGCTTTGTTGAATGATAGACAAGGATAGCAATACCATTGCTAATCAAACACTACCATTATAACGTGGACCTCACTATAGATCATCACAAAATGATACAGTATCACCATGAACTAGTGTTTCTGTGAACAGTAGACCTCACGCTGTATTCTCATCCATAAGTACCTGATTGAAACTATAGAACTTATAGAAATACAGCAATAGACTGGCTTCTCCACACATCTGTGTAATCACTTGTCAGCTGATCTATGATGAATAATTCTATAGTCTGATTTTTACTCTAATATTGGCGTATGAAGGAGGGTCCTTTTTCCTTTCATATTATCTTTGAAATGCAAAATTTCCAAAAACCTTGTATATACGTCGACGCGCAATTAAAAAAGGAACATACCTGTCAAATTTCATTAAAATCTATTACCGCGTTTCACTGTAAAAGCGCAACATATAAACATTTGAACATTAAGAGAAATGCCAAACCATCGACTTCGCTCGGTCAATGATACAATATCAACACAAAATGATACAGTATCAATACTGATGATACAGTATCCTCTCAACTTGATACACAACACCATAGTTTGGACCTCACTATAATTTCAATTGACCAACCTTATCCTGTTCCTGGTGGTAGCGTATCCTGGCTGTATTGAGGTAGTTGTTGAGCATCCTGTCTAGATAGTCGAGTCGTTTCTCCAGATGTATGGCGGCACACATCAGACCTTGTCCGCCATTTTGTCGTTGCGAATTTGCGCGCGACAATTTGAATTTCAACCGCTGACCAACCGATTTGCCAATACTGCCCAACAGACCTCCACCTCCACTATTTGTTTCCTGCATTAAAAACAGACGGCTTTCAAAATTTAAACAAAAAACAAAGATTTGTGTTTTTAAATTTGTTATTTTATATTAAAAACCTATCAAAAAGGTACTATGGTGTTATTTTACAAATAAGAAATTGAATAGCACTTAAAACCGGTTTCTGAGCTTCGGATTTGGCTAAGTTCTAGACTTTAAACAGCTGGAGTCAGAAAATTGGCTTTCCGAAACGGGGCGTAGACACAGTCCACGTTTGAATAAAATTTCGAAAAGCTGAAAAATCTGGTGTGGCGCACTCACACAACTTTCCTTGCCATTATGAAAATTGATCACCTGACGCTAGTGTGCACGCGCATCACAAGTCTACTATTCTAAGATCTAAGTTGCCAACAGTTTGCAATTGAATAATCACAATTTCAATTTTAGGTGGAAATGTTACTGAAAATTAATTGTAGAGATTTTCATGCTCAATCTTTTCCACTTGAAATGTTTTGTTTAAATTTTATCTAAAGCCTGATAATTGGGGATCTAACATCAAACTTTGCATAGATGGGGCGGAGCTCCTGAAATGTTTACAGATATGGGACTTGTAGCAGTTGATAGAGCTTATCAATGACTATTTTAGGTATAAATTTGATCAAAATCGTTGGAGCCGTTTTCGAGAAAATCGCGAAAACCCCTGTTTTTGACAACATTCTCACCATTTTAGCCGCCATCTTGAATTGCATTTGATCGAAATTGTTCGTGTCGGATCCTTATAGGACAAGGACCTTAGGTTCCAAATTTCAAGTCATTCCGTTAATTGGGAGATGAGATATCATGTACACAGACACACATACACTCATACACACACACACACACACACACACACACACACACACACACACCACACACACACACACACACACACACACACACACACGCAGACCAATACCCAAAAACCACTTTTCTGGACTCAGGGTACCTTGAAACGTATAGAAATTTAGAAATTGGGGTACCTTAATTTTTTTCGGAAATCAATACTTTCCTTATCTATGGTAATAGGGCAAGGAGAGTAAAAATTGAACACAAAATAAAACAAATAGTGTAAAGTTTCAGCTATTTTAAATAATTATTATATAGGAAAGTTTAATTAGTCAATGAAAAACGTTTCCAATTATGGAAATGAGAAAATAAAAACTGCGACTACTGTTATAAAAGCTGCGACTACGCCCACTACCTCCGTAAACAAAGCCATAGTGCACTCTTGGTGACGTCAGCATAGGTAGGGCTCCTACACCAATAAAAACACTAGCTGATATAGATCAGCTGAAAACAACGAATTTTCATTGGTGTAGAAGCCCTACCTGTGCTGACGACACACGAATGCCCTACGGCTTTGTTTACAGAGGTAGTGCTACGCCCCGTTTTGGAAAGATAATTATTTTTCCTACAGTTACGTTGAAAAGTGGCCATTGCTGCACTGATTACAGAACGCAAAGAATCACTTTTCCGCTCTAGTGCGGGAAAAATTTTTCTGCACTCTAGATTTGCAACATGGCAACGCAAAATACTTAGTAGGTTATATGGAGCAACAGTGCAGCAAAATCAAAATGAAGTTGGTAACAGTGACTGCTGTGGCTGCTATAGTGAGCAGAGGTGCAACCAAGCACAACGCGCTAATTATTATTCATTATATATTATAACCAACGACAACGAGGACTTTAGGATTTTAGGATTAAGGTTTTTATCAATAATAAAATTACACAGAAAAACATTTGATGCATTTCAGGCAATTTTACCCATAATTACCCACTTTTCATATTCAATGGTAACTGTAGGAAAAACTTAATGTGAAATACGTGTGCAAAGTTCCTCTGCTGCACTCAAGAAACCATTCCGCCCTCGCCTACGGCTCGGGCGTAAACGTTTCTTTCGGTGCAGCAAACTGTCACTTTGCGCACTAGTTGCACAAATAACTATTCTGACTCCAGCTGTTTAAAGTCTAGAACTTAGCTAAAACACGAGCTCAGATACCTGCCCTAAAAATATACGTTTTCAGAAAAAACAAAGATTATAAAATTTGTATGTATTCAAAACTAGCATGTAACCCATGTCTATTTTTAAACTTTACAAACCTGAAACTTGACGTAATAAAATCTTGAAGAATTGAAAATAGGCCTATAACCATCCTCGGTGGATAAAGAATCTCAATGCAAAATTTCAAGTTAATCAGTTGAGTAGTTGAGACGTGATAATGTTGTGTATCAAGGTGAGATGATACTGTATCATATCGTGGGGATACTGTATCATTCAAGGTGATACCATAGTGATGATGCGTCATTCGTGAATTTCCTATCCCCTAAATGTATAAGCCGATTCTTTACTTTATTATATTAATATCGGGGCACAGAGCTTCGCTCGTTATTTATTTATTGATAAACAGAGCACAATTCTTCAAAATGATTGGGGAAGGACAAACAGACACATCCCAAAACTGTTTCTTCCCCGAATTTTGATTTATACACTATAAATGGTCCAAAAAGTAGGTTATGTTCCATACACTTGAATTCAGGTCCAATTTTCAGTCGAAATATTTAAAAACAGAAAAGTTCTAATTTAGATTGTTTACAAACCAAATTGAATAACAAAATAACACTCACTAATGACTTAAAACTGTTATAATGATTAACTTTGAATATTATGATATACTCTAATTTAGAGTGATGAACCATGTCATGTCAACAAATCAGATTATTTTGATAGAGTCTAATAAAATTTCTAGATAATATTTCTCGTGAGATACGGTAAGCTGTTTGAATGATTACACAGCTGATCTCCCACACAGGCACACGCATCTTCTGTTATCGACATGCCCTTAAAGAGAATTGTATTATTGAATAGGAAGGGATCTGAACCCACTTCATTAGATCAGTTTTTTTGATTTTTAATTAATAATTAACGTCGCGTTTCAACCAGTGGATGCCAAATTTGGGAAGCCATTTTCATAAAGGTAGGTGACTACTGAGTCATTGTTTTAAATTTTTCATAACCACAACAAATGAATCTTCACTAGCAGCAAAGCGAGTAGCCCTTGAAAAATTCATCTGTTTATTATTATTTCGTAATTGCTAATTATAATTCTAATTTTGTAATAAATAATTTATTGTTTTGGTTTAAATATCAAAAACCTGTACGATCTTTTCTTGTTTTTCATTTTCCCACCCTTACATATTCAGTGGAGGCGTCCCTGCTCACATATTATACACCTAATATGTTCTGAATTTCGTGAGAATCGTTAGAGCCGTTTTCGAGATCCGGTGAAATACAACAAACATCTAAACATATGAACAGAAATTGCTCGTTTAATAGTGTAGGATACATAGATATGCAGGGAATACCTGATCATCTATGTGGATGACGTCTAAGTACTTGTGTAGAAGTGTGACACTCTCAGGATGAGTCAACTCCATTTTGGCTCCGAAATCTTCTCGCAGTTCTGGGTCAATGCTGAACTGAATCGGCAGAATTTCATTACTGCTATCAGTCAGGGGAATCGCAGAAGCCAAGGCTACAACAATACAATCATTACAATTACAATCATTACAATTACAATCATTACACTAGTAGTTCTGTGAACAGTAGACCTCACGCAGTATTCTCATTCACAAGTACCTGATTGAAACTATAGACCTTATGGAAATACAGCAATAGACTGGCTTCTCCACACATCTGTGTAATCACTTGTCAGCTGATTTATGATGAATAATTCTATAGTCTGATTTTTACTCTAATATTGGCGTATGGAGGAGGCTCCTTTTTCCTTTTATATTATTATCCTTGAAATGCAAAATTTCCAAAAACCTTGTATATACGTCGACGCGCAATTAAAAAAAGAACATACCTGTCAAATTTCATGAAAATCTATTACCGCGTTTCGCCATAAATGCGCAACATATAAACATACAACATTTGAACATTTAAACATTCAAACATTTAAACATTGAGAAAAATGCCAAACCGTCGACTTGAATCTTTGACCTCGGTCAATTACAATCGTTACAAAATGAAATATGTGATGCATAAATTGAATAAGTGGAAGCATAGAGAAACAATAGCGTAAGTAGATATCCCATGGTATAGGGCGTTTATGTCGCAACTTTTACTGTTATCTCAAGCTGATAGTCCACGTAGTTCTTTCCCGTGAAGCTGTGTGACACTGGTAGTCTCTCATATTGTGCCGTTCATACACTCTCACCCCAACAAAACAGTAAAAATCGACAGTAATCGGCTTGAGATAACAGTAAAAGTTGCGACATAAACGCCCTATACCATGGGATATCTACTTATGTTATTGTTTCTCTATGGTGTTATTTTGTTATTGAATTTGGTTTGTAAACAATCTAAATTTGAACTTTTCTGTTTTCAAATGTTTGGACTGAAAATTGGAGCTCAAAAGTGTATGGAACATAACCTACTTTTTGGACTAGCTTATTTATAGTGTATAGATCAAATCCGGGGAAGAAAAATATTAGAAAATTGTGTTCTGTGTATCAATAAATGAATATAAACTAGTAGTTCAGTGAACAGTAGACCTCACGCAGTTTTCTCATCCACAAGTATCTAATGTCACCTGTTCTAGTTGATTCAGTTGAATAACAATTCACAGTTGTATCATAATTTACTCTTAAAAACTGTTATTTGTTTTCTCAAAGATCAAAATCTCACTTATGTTAATGAACTCAGTTCACGTTTGAATTGTTATCCCATATGATAATTTATCCAGTTCCGTCTTCAATCTTTCCATCTGATATAAATATTCCTGAACTATTTTAAAATTATTTTTTCCTACAGTTACGTTGGAAAGTGGCCATTGCTGCACTGATTACAGAACGCAAAGAATCACTTTTCCGCTCTAGTGCGGGAAAAATTTTTCTGCACTCCAGATTTGCAACATGGCAACGCAAAATACTTAGTGGGTTATATGGAGCAACAGTGCAGCAAAATCAAAATGAAGTTGGTAACAGTGACTGCTGTGGCTGCTATAGTGAGCAGAGGTGCAACCAAGCACAACGCGCTAATTATTAGTATTAGATATTATAACCAACGACAACATTTTTATTCAATTTGACAATAAATTAAGGTTTTTATCAATAATAAAATTACACAGAAAAACATTTGATGCATTTCAGGCAATTTTACCCATAATTACCCACTTTTCATATTCAATGGTAACTGTAGGAAAAACTTAATGTGAAATACGTGCGCAAAGTTCCTCTGCTGCACTCAAGAAGCCATTCCGCCCTCGCCTACGGCTCGGGCGTAAACGTTTCTTTCGGTGCAGCAAACTGTCACTTTGCGCACTAGTTGCACAAATAACTATTTCCAATCAAGAATATTATAATTTCTTCAGAGTTATTCAGTTCATTTAATTACTTTTTATTTCATTTTCAATCACCTATTGAATTTTTGTTTTTCAAATGTTGGAATATTGATACTGATGGGCACACATCAGTAAAAATATTGAAACTCTACCTTATAGAAATAGACACGGCCAGACATCTGTGTAATGCATGCAATGAATAATCCACTTGTCAGCTGATTGATTATGAATAATTCTATAGACTGATTGATCCTATCTTCAAAGTAAATGATATATATATATAGTAACTAGCCGTCAGGCTCGCTTCGCTCGCCATATCCGTCTAGCCAGGGGGCTCCGCCCCCTGGACCCCCGACTGGATTGTCCATAAATGAGATCAGCGGGCTCGCTTCGCTCGCCTGCATGTAGACCTCAGCGGAGCCTCTGTACCGAATTTGAACGTATTATGTCAATCGATCTCGAAAAACACCGGTTACTATATCGGCGTATCTTTGGCGAACAAAATTCTTCCACCTCAGCTTAACCTGTGTACTGAATTTTTTTTTAATATGTTTCCATCAATTATTGAAAAAGGTGAGGAAACGCAGAAAAGCTGAGAAAACGCTAATTTTGGCTAATTGGATAAATTTGTATTTAGGAGGTCCTGGATAAATGCATTTCAATCTTCAACTTGGTCCCAACCTAACAAAGTCAACTCAACTTAATGACAACCTGGCAAAATTTTTAATTTACTAACCAGAACAACTGTTTCGAAGAGGTACTCTATCTAGATTATAGTTCTATATTAACATATGGCATGGGCATTTCAATTATAATTTTAAGATATTGGAATAAGAAGAATATACATGCTAAAAGAACTTTAAACCCTTAAAAACCACCCTTAGAGTTGAAATATCGCCAAAAGATATCTTAGTGCGCCTCTAAAGGGCCAATTGAACATACCTACCAAATTTAAACGTTTTTGCTCCGGTAGATTTTTAGTTCTGCGAGTGAGTCAGTCAGTCAGTCAGTGAGTGAGTGCCATTTCGCTTTTATATAATTATATAGATATCAGAGTATGGGGAATTCCTCTTCTTTTCATATTATTTTTAAAATGTCAATAAACCTTGTGTAAGTTATACATCGACGCGCAGTTGAAAAAGGATTATTCCTGCCAAATGTCATAGGATTGTATCAACGCGTTTGGCCGTAATTGCGTTACATACAAACAAAAGCAAATCGAGTTGAAACATAGACCGCACTACGTTCGGTCAATTAGTAAATAATACAGTGCTTCATTCTTCTGAGTTCAAAATTTCCAGTTCCTCCATTCTGTTCATATAATTGGACTCGTATTCTTAGCTAAAGTATAACCTTTTTTCGATATTTCACAATTATTAAATCTGTTAGTAGATATTTGGGCTGGGCCTCTTGTTGCTCTAGACGTATAGTGAGGTCCACGTTATAATGGCAGTGAAGAAAGATAGGAGAAAAACGTTGCCAAGTCTCTCCATTTTGCCACTGAGTGTACACAGCTGTTACTCAATTCGTCCCATTAAATTTTATCTAATAATAATTTCATTGTTTCAAGAATACACATTTTAAATCACGACTTGTGTACCAAAGTATTTTGATAGAAGAAAAAAAATGGCGGCTGAGAATTGTTAGTCTACTTTTGTACAGTCACTGTCAAAAGTAAAAATAAAATATTCTGGCAAACTGACAACATTGCAAAGCTAGAGAGAGATAGTGCTATCTGTTTTGTTGTATGATAGAAAAGGACAGCAACAGTATTGTCAATTGTACACTGCCATTATAACGTGGACCACACTATAGAGTATATAATAATTTTCAGAGTTTACCTATGCTTTTGCTTCTATACTTTTGTACTCCGAAGCAAAGCTCGGTGCCCCCGATATTTAGAAATACAGTATAGTTATTTGTGCAACTAGTGCGCAAAGTGACAGTTTGCTGCACCGAAAGAAACGTTTACGCCCGAGCCATAGGCGAGGGCGGAATGGTTTCTTGAGCGCAGCAGAGGAACTTTGCGCACGTATTTCACATTAAGTTTTTCCTACAGTTACCATTGAATATGAAAAGTGGGTAATTATGGGTAAAATTGCCTGAAATGCATCAAATGTTTTTCTGTGTAATTTTATTATTGATAAAAACCTTAATCCTAAAATCCTAAAGTCCTCGTTGTCCTTGGCTATAATATATAATGAATAATAATTAGCGCGTTGTGCTTGGTTGCACCTCTGCTCACTATAGCAGCCACAGCAGTCACTGTTACCAACTTCATTTTGATTTTGCTGCACTGTTGCTCCATATAACCTACTAAGTATTTTGCGTTGCCATGTTGCACATCTGGAGTGCAGAAAAATTTTTCCCGCACTAGAGCGGAAAAGTGATTCTTTGCGTTCTGTAATCAGTGCAGCAATGGCCACTTTTCAACGTAACTGTAGGAAAAATAAATAAATATATTCGACTGACCATGTTGTTTGGTATCCATAGCAACTAGAGCCGAGAAATGCCCCCCGTCATAGGCCAGCATGAGGGGGGAGCGGTGACACTCCCCGGGGGGGCACTCCATTGGCAGATAGATGCCTCCAAACGGGATCGGCGCCAAAGGTTCACCGTTCATGTCCTGACAAACAAACAAACAAATAACAGTCAAACATTTTCAATTCAGTAAATCATACAGAAAAGATAGCATAAGAAGATAATATGCCATGGTTTGTAGAATTCATTCAACGTTTGGAAGTTTCGTATCAAATTATGGTGTTGTGTATCAAGTTTAGATGATACTGTATCATATTGTGACTTGATTTTTCATTCATTAGAATCTTAGAGAAAAGATAGCATAAGAAGATAATATGCCATGGTTTGTAGAATTCATTCTAAGTTTGGAAGTTTCGTATCAAATTATGGTGTTGTGTATCAAGTTGAGATGATACTGTATCATATTGTGACTTGATTTTTCATTCATTAGAATCTTAGAGAAAAGATAGCATAAGAAGATAATATGCCATGGTTTGTAGAATTCATTCAACGTTTGGAAGTTTCGTATCAAATTATGGTGTTGTGTATCAAGTTGAGATGATACTGTATCATATTGTGACTTGATTTTTCATTCATTAGAATCTTAGAGAAAAGATAGCATAAGAAGATAATATGCCATGGTTTGTAGAATTCATTCAACGTTTGGAAGTTTCGTATCAAATTATGGTGTTGTGTATCAAGTTGAGATGATACTGTATCATATTGTGACTTGATTTTTCATTCATTAGAATCTTAGAGAAAAGATAGCACAAGAAGATATTCCACGGTTTGTAGAATTCATTCAAAGTTTAGAAGTTTTGTATCAAATTATGAAGTTGTGTATCAAGTTGAGATGATACTGTATCATATTGTGACTTGATTTTTCATTCATTAGAATCTTAGAGAAAAGATAGCATAAGAAGATAATATGCCATGGTTTGTAGAATTCATTCAAAGTTTGGAAGTTTCGTATCAAATTATGGTGTTGTGTATCAAGTTTAGATGATACTGTATCATATTGTGACTTGATTTTTCATTCATTAGAATCTTAGAGAAAAGATAGCATAAGAAGATAATATGCCATGGTTTGTAGAATTCATTCAAAGTTTGGAAGTTTCGTATCAAATTATGGTGTTGTGTATCAAGTTGAGAGGATACTGTATCATATTGTGATACCATATTAGAGAAAAGATAACACAAGAAGATACTCCATGGTTTGTGGAATTCATTCACAGTTTGGAAGTTTTGTATCAAATTATGGTGTTGTGTATCAAACCAAATGTTTTTTATTGTCGTTCACAATTATACATGTATTGACAAAGTCATGAAAACGGAGCATAGTCCTTAGTCTGAAGCTGAGGTGAATAAAAACATAATATATACATAGAATTTAAACATTAAAATGAAATAAAACAATGAAAATTAACACCAGGACAGACAATAACATTTGGAATTAAATAACAGAATTGATTGAAACAACAAATATGACACCTATACCAGATCAGCATTTCTAATACTCAAACATGATAATAACAAATAGGGGTGAAATGAATTTTCAAATATTGCAGATTAAGTCAATCTCTTAATAGTCACTGTATAATGTACAAAAAAGTTTACAATAGTTTGTTGAGGTCCATTAACAAATATGATAATAAGACTTTTCTTAATCTCTATATCTATAAAAGGCTAAGCCCCGACAGACTGAAATCACACCACAGCCCAAACTACTGAGCCTACAAACTTGAAATTTTGCACAATTGTTTATGATAGCCTCAAAACATCCACTAAGAAAGGATTTTCAGAAATTTTCCCCCCTGAGGGAGCTGGCCCCCCCAAAAAATTTTTACTTTTTAACCGCTCATTGCACAGCAAAGTCATGAGGAACTTTTTTGTTCAGCTACGAAAAAATAGATCTCTGTAGAAAAATTCCGACCAGGAGCAGAGAGGGGTCCAGGAGAGGGCATTTTTTGAAATTTTCATGTAAAATCACACTACAGCTCAAACTAAATGGCCTACAGACTTAAAATTCTGCACAAATATTCTTCAATCATGCTAGACGCGCACTAAGAACGGATTTTGAGATATTTTGCCTCTAAAGCTGCGTACACATATTCGTGCTTCCAACCCGCACCGAGCACGCTCCTCCCTCGTACCGCCCTAGTACCGCCTTCGTACCACCATCGAACCACAGTCGGACCGCCCACGCACCCATCATGAACGTTACGGAAGATGGTAGATCTTCTCGCGTTCCCCGGTCGAACCACTGTTGCTCCCCGGTCGATCATCAATCGCTCTGCTGGAGTGACGTTCGGTTGCGGAGCAGAGCGACAGTCTGTACGCACCTTAAGGGTTTCAAAGGATGAAAAAGGATCCTATATTTAGTAAGGTTATGAACATGGTAAGGTGAATGCTATATGGAACTGAGATAATTGACACATGATATTCTAACATATGTTGTAATCATTGGAAATCTTAAAATAATTTTATCAATCAGCTGATCGAATTTAATTTTCCGTGTGAATCGAAAGCGCGAGCTTGCCACGTGTTTGTTCCATTGTTGGCCAGTTCGGTTTGCGCCTTCTATCAGCTGTATATGGAGTCTCATACATTCCGATTAGAACAGAGCACAGAGATTTTCTTTGGTTAGGAGTTTGTTGATAATTCTTTTTTCAAATTCAAATTTTATTGCAAACAAAAATCACATTGAAAAATTTCTCAATAGACAACAAGATTACAAAGAAAAGGTGTCAAACATAAACCTACATTTATTTGTAGCACGGCCAGAAAAAGACAATTTTGAGTACTAGCCGTGAGTTCATTCAATATAACTTATTTATATTTTGTATTAATATTTTGTGAACAAAAAGTACGAGTTAATGAGAGATGTGAGTAATTTCTTATATTTGATCTAAATGGTTATTCATATTGTTCTTCATAGAATTTATAGTATTCCTGGTGATTGAGCCTGTCTTTTTTCAGCGTTGACTATTAATAATAAAGCTTTATTTACAACTAGCTTACCTGGGAACTTCGTACCGCCAAAAAGTCAATGTATCTCATGTCACACTTCACTTTATTTGGTGAATCATGAAATTTATCTGACAATCAATATTTTCATTTACATCTGAATACGGACTTCCTATGTGCTTAGTCATGCAGCATTCTTTATTCCCAAAACATATTATTCTCAATCAATTGGTAGTAATATCTAACTGTAAAGTGTTGAATTAAAAAAAAAATAGGATAAATCAGTGTTTCAAAGATGAATTCAATGTTTTGATAGTTGTTGATTGTTAATAGATGATCCAGGAAATATGCGATGTACGATGAATCACACAGAATTACATATTCTTTCCATCTTCCATTTTAGGATGAATTATAAGCTAAGCTAAATTAAAAAAAAATTATTCTGCCATTAATGAATGCAATACGAACAACTTTCTTCCATGAGGTGATTAATTTTTTTCCAACATTTTCCGGTTACTCAATGATAGGGGAGTGATAATTATTTGTATAGGTCTTCTAAGGAACCATTATCTACAGCTGGTACCAATCAACTATACTTCAACTCCAAACTACCGTTGTAATACCAGTAGCCTACACAATTTATCATAGGGTGACGTGTTTATTACAGCTGGTAACTTTAGCTATGCTAAATCATATTATCTCAATATAATCTTGAATCATGATCATCTTTCCGTTCTTCGGTAGCCGCTAGGTCGACAATTTCGAAAACATAGGTATGTTAAATGGATTAATAAATAAACATTATTAGCCACACTATTAAAAGTTCTGGTCAGAAACCATCCCCAATATTCACACAACATATTCCCAAAGTTTCATGCCGTTATGTCAAATATTTTTCAAGTCATAGGGAACAAACACACAAAAACAGACATTCATTTATATATATATATATATATATATATATATATATATATATATATATCTAAGGAAGATAGAAGATATCATTCGGCTCAAACAAAAACCTCTCTAAATGGAGGTAGAATGATAAGGTTGACAACTTTCAGTTCTGTTGCTTCAACATTTTTTTTTCAAATCACTTTCAAAAAGTTCATGTAGTACCTACTATTGTGTTTGAGACACTTCTGGCGCTATCATAGTTTCACAACTATTCTGTTCCACAGTCCTATCTCTTGCAGTCGTTAACCATATCTATAATAAAATAAAGAGTTGGCTTATACACGTACGGGATAGGAAAATTATGTTTGACGCATCATCACGTCTGAACTACTGGACTAATTAACTTGAAATTTTGCATATAGGCTAGATTCTTAATTAACCAAGGATGGTTATATAGGCCTATTTTCAATTCTTAAAAATTTCATTACGTCGAGTTTTCAGATTATCAAGTTTGAGAATAGATCCTTGCGAAGCACGGGTTCCTGCTAGTAAATTGGATATTATTGACAGAGTGAAAATCCTTTCTATGACAATGAGGAATTCTTCGAGCACCCAGATAATTATTTAGGGCCGGTTTCCGAACTCGGGATTTAGCCAAGTTCTAGACTAAACAGCTGGAGTCAGAAAATTGGCTTTTCCTACAGTTACGTTGAAAAGTGGCCATTGCTGCACTGATTACAGAACGCAAAGAATCACTTTTCCGCTCTAGTGCGGCAAAAATTTTTCTGCACTCCAGATTTGCAACATGGCAACGCAAAATAATTAGTAGGTTATATGGAGCAACAGTGCAGCAAAATCAAAATGAAGTTGGTAACAGTGACTGCTGTGGCTGCTATAGTGAGCAGAGGTGCAACGAAGCACAACGCGCTAATTATTATTCATTATATATTATAACCAAGGACAACATTTTTATTCAATTTGACAATAAATTAAGGTTTTTATCAATAATAAAATTACACAGAAAAACATTTGATGCATTTCAGGCAATTTTACCCATAATTACCCACTTTTCATATTCAATGGTAACTGTAGGAAAAACTTAATGTGAAATACGTGCGCAAAGTTCCTCTGCTGCACTCAAGAAACCATTCCGCCCTCGCCTACGGCTCGGGCGTAAACGTTTCTTTCGGTGCAGCAAACTGTCACTTTGCGCACTAGTTGCACAAATAACTATTCCAAAACGGGACGTAGTCGCAGTTTTTATTTTCTCATTTCTATAATTGGAAACGTTTTTACTTGACGAAATATAACATTTCTAAATAATTCAAAATAGCTGAAACTTTACACTATTTCCTCTTTATTTTATGTTGTGTTTAATTTCTATAGTTTTTTTGAAATTTAATCAAATGTGACTGTGACATGACTACGACTACGCCCCGTTTTGGAAAGCCAATTTTCTGACTCCAGCTGTTTAAAGTCTAGAACTCAGCTAAATCCCGAGCTCGGAAACCGGCCCTAAATAATTATATCTGGATGCTCGAAGAATTCCTCAATGTCATAGAAAGGATTTTCACTCTGTTAAATAATATCCAATTTATTAAGAAAAGTCTTATCATATTTGTTAATGGACCTCAACAAACTATTGTAAACCTTTTTGTACATTATTTAGTGACTATTAAGAGATTTACTTAATCGGCAATATTGAAATAGTTATTTGTATATCTAGAGTGAAAAGTGCTGTTTTTTCTCCCTGAGGGGAAAGTTTGAAGCCCGAGGCGAGTCCGAGGGTAACAATTTTCCTGAGGGTGAAAAAACATTTTTCACTCGTGATAAACACAACATTTTTCCTCCACCTACATGTTTATAAAAACTGCAAATAAAATAATTTTTAAAAACGTACGTGACCAAACAATGTGTTACAACATAATCTAAAAATATCTTTCACACTTGTTTTCTAGGTTCTTATTTTGTACTGAAAGTAAATTTTATTATCATGGCAATTCTGTTGCTTAAGCCGCCATTTTGTCACACCGTTGAGTGGGAGGAGACTGTCTAGCTAGGCCAATGGCAGGCGTTCATGCCCTTGACCAATGGCAGTACTCGCCTACTAGTATAAATTCTGCTGCTCTTGTTAGTTTTAGTTTATCAGAGATTGACAATGGTGTAATAACCGAAACCGGTCTTTCTAATTATCAATAAATCAGTGGTTTTTTGACAATTTCTTAGTCTTTTTCATTCGATATGGATAATTACCACAATATCAACTTCTCAACTACACAAAAAATAATCTAAAAAAATGAAACAGTATCAACACAATATGATACAGTATCAACACAATATGATACAGTATCAACACAATATGATACAGTATCAACACAATATGATACAGTATCAACACAATATGATACAGCATTAAAACAATATGATACAGTATCAACACAATATGATACAGTATCAACACAATATGATACAGTATCAACACAATATGATACAGTATCAACACAATATGATGCAATTGACAGAAAAGCAGTTACCTTAAGGAATGTGTCGGCGACTACTATGATTGGCCTCTTGAGTACATGGGCCAAAGCAAGTACGTGAACTTCTTCTAGGCTTTCATAGATATCTCCTCCAAGGTTCGACATATCTCCACAGCCACTCTGGTTACTGAAACATTCACCATTCATTCATTAATTCATTCATTCATTCTCTAATTCATCTGACCACCAACTTGATGGTCAACATGAAACTATACATTTTGAGTTTAGATGGCTTGAACTAATAATAAATTGATAAGAAATATTTATTTATTTATTTATCTATATATATATATGAAAGCGAAATGGCACTCACTCACTGACTGACTGACTGACTCACTCACTCGCAGAACTAAAAATCTACCGGACCAAAAACGTTCAAATTTGGTAGGTATGTTCAGTTGGCCCTTTAGAGGCGCACTAAGAAATCTTTTGAGAATATTTTAACTCTAAGGGTGGTTTTTAGGGGTTTAAAGTTCATCTTTTAGCATGAGTATATTCTTCTTATTCTCTCAATTATAATTGAAAAATGTCCATACCATATGTTAAAATAGAACTCTAATCTAGAGAGAGTACCTCTTCGAAACAGTTGTTAACTGGTAACTAAATTAATAATTCTGTCAGGTTGGCATTAAGTTGAGTTGACTTTGTTAGGTTGGCACCAAGTTGAAGATTGAAATGCATTTATAGCGGAAAAATTGATTGGGCACTGCTACTTCAATCAGAGCTATTCCTGGGAATATTAAATTACTAGCCGTCAGGCTCGCTTCGCTGGCCATATCCGTCTAGCCAGACGTTTAGTCTGGACCCCCGACTGGATCGTCCTAACATATGATAAAAATTCTGAGATGAAAAATGCAGGCGAGCGAAGCGAGGTATGGATATGGCCAGCGAAGCGAGCCTGACGGCTAGTAATTTAATATTCCCAGGAATAGCTCTGATTGAAGTAGCAGTGCCCAATCAATTTTTCCGCGATAAATGCATTTCAATCTTCAACTTGGTGCCAACCTCACAAAGTCAACTCAACTTAATGCCAACCTGACAGAATTATTAATTCAGTTACCAGTTAACAACTGTTTCGAAGAGGTACTCTCTCTAGATTATAGTTCTATGTTAACATATGGTATGGACATGTTCGTTGATATAATTACAAATCATATGAATATGATCGGGATAGAACAATATTCCACTCAATTTCCACTTGTAACGAATACTAAAATCATATAGGATGCAAACAAATATTTTATTCATCCATCGATTAATACACCCTTACACTGCCAGCCAACAGAACAATATGTCCCAGCAGAAATGACCAACCTCAGACCACAACTGGGACAATATGTCCCAGCAGAAATGGCCAACCTCAGACAACAACTGGGACAATATGTCCCAGCAGAAATGACCCACCTCAGACCACAACTGGGACAATATGTCCCAGCAGAAATGACCAACCTTAGACCACAACTGGGACAATATGTCCCAATAGAAGTTCATCGAATCCCAGTGGGTGAATAGATCATCTAAACTACACAGTCATGAATCCCAGCGGTAGTCTTGGGTCTATTCTTTAAAATACATCAGCTGTTTAGAACTATCTGATCGCCATATTATTGTGAATTGAGGTTACATTGTGGTTATATGCTCTCATGCATATTTTTAATATTCTTCCCAAAGAATGGACATTGATATGTCCAAAGCTCCGCCAATTTATGTAGATGCATAACAATATAATTATCTATAGTTATTATATTACAAATTGCTTTTTCATATCATATACAGTTCAATAGTTATTTTCTTAGTCTATATTATGTAAATTCATCTATAATTTCGCTGTATTGCAAGCTATTGTATATAAGTGTATAAGCCAGTATATATTGTAATCTACATAAATAAAGTACTCAATCAATCAATCAATGCATGCATGTGTGTCAGATGCCGGTATTGTGCTGAATGAAGCTGTTCTAATGTGATTTGCAGTGTCATTTTGAGTTGAAAGTAAGTAAATAACTTCATTGACCGAACGAAGTGTGGTCTAAGATTCAAGTCGACGGTTTGGCATTTCTCTTAATGTTTAAATGTTTATATGTTGCGCATTTACGGCGAAACGCGGTAATATATTTTCATGAAATTTGACAGTTATGTTCTTTTTTTAATTGCGCGTCGACGTATATACAAGGTTTTTGGAAATTTTGCATTTTAAGGATAATATAAAAGGAAAACGGAGCTTCCTTCATACGCCAATATTAGAGTAAAAATCAGACTATAGGATTATTCATCATAAATCAGCTGACAAGTGATTACACAGATGTGTGGAGAAGCCAGTCTATTACTGTATTTGTATAAGGTCTATAGTTTCAAATACCTTGAAGAGGTATGCATCTTTAAGCTGGGTTTACACCAAAGTTATTAACAAAATATTAATAGCTTAATCCTTATAGATTCTATTAAATTGTGTTCACAAACACAAATATTGTTCATCATGTGTATGATAAGTTATGTTCAATCTAATATAATCTATAAGGATTGAGTTATTAACATTTTGTCAATAAATTTGGTCTAATCGGGTTGATTCAGACATGTGGGACTGTGCTGCGTTGCGTTTGCGATGGGACTGCGGCCAGTCGATTCTAGATGGATTCGCCAAAGCGGTCTCTCCATTTGAAATGCATGGCTACAGCCTAGAGTCATTCACACATGGGGGACTGCTTTGGTGCTGCGACTGTGTCATTTGAGAGCTCTCTCAGAGAGCTCTTCAAGGCCACGGTCTCATGCCCTGTCTGAGTCGACGTAGCGGCTTCGGCTGTTTCCGTACAGGCTCGGGCATGCTCGGAAATGCTTCATCACCAACAATCACGTATGGATAGGCTTCCACTGAATTTGGTAATTGTCTAGGACCTGAAATATTTTGTCGATCTTCATCCAAACGTTTACCGAGAATTGATTTTGATAGAATTCCACCATGACTAGATTTTCCATAACCACCAACATCAATTATCACGAATTTATAGTTTGCGTCAACCAAACTATAAATTACGCTAATATAACGCTAATTATACAACCGAAAATGTATTTTTATAGTTGTAGTAGAGTGACCCACTATTTTTGGAGCTTGAATTTCAATATGCTTCCCATCAATAATTGCACTTATACAATTGAGGAACTGCCATATTGAACCAAACTTTTCAGCTATTTTTCCCCGCATTTCCTCTGTTGATTCTGGCATTTCTTTAGCAACCACAACCATACACTTTCATATAGTTTCCAATGTTGGAAAAATAATAGAGTTCACTGTCGAAGGAGCCAATCAGCTGGAGCTGATAGACAGTTGTGAATTGCCTGAACCCAGGTATTTTAATTTTAATATCAATGCCAACCTTTCTTCTGGAGAAACTGGCCGCCTCCACCTCGAGTGCTGTTTTGTTAAATCATTCTCAAGTATTTTCAAAAGGTTCTCGCACTTCGGTAGACTCATACGAAAATACTTGGAAAATTTCACTGGGTCGCTATTAAGACGCGAAAATATTGTGTGGAATTCTCCGTCTTCGGTTTTGGTAGAGAGTTAGTGGGGATGATATTTTTAATATTCTTCCCAAAGAATGGACATTGATATGTCCAAAGCTCCGCCAATTTATGTAGATGCATAACAATATGATTATTATCTATAGTTATTATATTACAAATTGCTTTTTCATATCATATACAGTTCAATAATTATTTTCTTAGTCTATATTATGTAAATTCATCTATAACTTTGCTGTATTGTAAGCTATTGTATACAAGTGTATAAGCCAGTATATATTGTAATCTACATAAATAAAGTACTCAATCAATCAATCAATCTTCATCTCTTGCTTTCCACAACTGGTGCATCCAATATTTTGGCCTCTTTGTTTCTTCTTCTTCTTCTTCTTCTTCTTGTAATACAATAAACGCATCAACCGCTATAATGACATCCTCTTCGTCGGAATCCATCTCTGTGACTGAAGTAATGAAGTGATTGCAGTGGAATGACGTAATACAGAGCAAACCAGCAACAGCACGGCCGCAGCACAGTCCCCCCCTATGTGTGAATGATAGCGACCCAACCACAGTATACGTACAGTACGGAAACTTGGCTATACCCTGACGCCAAAATCCGCCATCTTGTTAGGAAGCGCCGCATTGTAATAGTATTGATGGTAGGTTCGGATCACTTTAATGATCCGGATCAATTGATCTCATTCACTGCCACGAGCCAATCAGAAGACCAGGATTGGAACTTCCCAAGGTCACGTGACGTGTTTAGTATTGGGGTCATGTAAAAAGCATTGGTAAGATAGGCGTTTGATTACAAGTTTCCATTCTGTATCTATTCTGTGACCCAACACGACCGCAGTCCCATCGCAAACGCAACGCAGCACAGTCCCATATGTCTGAATCAACCTTTAAGGTCTTTGGTTTCAATATTTTGTTTTGCAGTCATAGTATTATTATGCGTGTCAATCAGTATCAATATTCTCACATTCGAAAAAACTAATTCAATAGGTGATTAAAAATAATCAAATGAACTAAATAATGCTGAAGAAGTTATAATATTTTTGATTGAAAAAAGTTAATTTTCATTCGATTGAAAGATTATCACGGAACTGGATGAATATTATATAAATTCTTGAATATTATATATTCTATTCATTGTTTAAATTAACATAAATATTAATAAATTATGGAATACAAATTCAAACGTGAACTGATTTTGTTAACATTTAAAATAGTTGACATTGATTGATTGATTGATTGAGTACTTTATTTATGTAGATTACAATATATACTGGCTTATACACTTATATACAATAGCTTACAATACAGCAAAATTATAGATGAATTTACATAATATAGACTAAGAAAATAACTATTGAACTGTATATGATATGAAAAAGCAATTTGTAATATAATAACTATAGATAATAATCATATTGTTATGCATCTACATAAATTGGCGGAGCTTTGGACATATCAATGTCCATTCTTTGGGAAGAATATTAAAAATATCCTCCCCACTAACTCTCTACCAATCACAGGACATAGGACATCATAGACATCAGGTACTTATGGATGAGAATACTGCGTGAGGTCTACTGTTCACAGAACTACTAGTATAATGTCAATAATAACATGTGAAATTGAAATTGCAAAGCTATTTACTGAATTTTATTCATTTTATAGTGTTTTTTGTATTGGGACATATCATCCCAATGGTAAAATTGATTATTTGGTATTTGACGCAAGCTTCATAGACCCTATTTGGTAGTCTAAGGGTTAATACAATGCATTAATCAGAATAAATCAGAATACGATAAAATCATTGTTAGAATAAATCAAATGAAAGACACTATATTGAGGTCCACGTTATAATGGCAGTGGAGAAAGATAGGAGATCAACATTGCCGATCCTCTGTCATGTCAATGCCTTCTATGGACAGACGGTGGCTGATACAGGTTTATTGATATAATATTAACTGTTCATTCTCGTTTAAAATAATCAATTATATTTTATCAAGCAAGAAATTATATATTTCAATAATTTCATAATTAAGTTTAAATATTTTGTTAATGAATTATTAATTCTACATTGTTAGAAGACGATCTGGCAACAGAGTAAACCGAGAAAGAGATTCAATGATTTTATTACAGCCAGAAAATACATACACTAAGCCATGTCATTACAATAAAATTTCTAACAGAATTACAATAATACATAAAGATAATAGACACAACATGCAGTGCCAGAGCAGGCTTCAAAGCTATTTGGTTTTCACAAAAAAAATATAATAATACAGAAATATCAATAAACAATTACTAAACTTCAATTTGATAAATAAAATATAATATCTTGCTTTAAAATATAATTTCTTTCTTCAAAATAGTTATTTGTGCAACTAGTGCGCAAAGTGTCAGTTTGCTGCACCGAAAGAAACGTTTACGCCCGAGCCGTAGGCGAGGGCGGAATGGTTTCTTGAGTGCAGCAGAGGAACTTTGCGCACGTATTTCACATTAAGTTTTTCCTACAGTTACCATTGAATATGAAAAGTGGGTAATTATGGGTAAAATTGCCTGAAATGCATCAAATGTTTTTCTGTGTAATTTTATTATTGATAAAAACCTTAATCCTAAAATCCTAAAGTCCTCGTTGTCCTTGGTTATAATATATAATGAATAATAATTAGCGCGTTGTGCTTGGTTGCACCTCTGCTCACTATAGCAGCCACAGCAGTCACTGTTACCAACTTCATTTTGATTTTGCTGCACTGTTGCTCCATATAACCTACTAAGTATTTTGCGTTGCCATGTTGCAAATCTGGAGTGCAGAAAAATTTTTCCCGCACTAGAGCGGAAAAGTGATTCTTTGCGTTCTGTAATCAGTGCAGCAATGGCCACTTTTCAACGTAACTGTAGGAAAATATAATTTCTTGCTTGATAAAATATAATTTATTATTAGTCTATACAGCCTATTCTAATTTTAATCTATACCTACTTTTACAATAAATCGTGGACAAACTAAAACCATAGAAACTATTATCACAGTAATTTTACTCAATGCTTTACACAGTCAATTTACTTAGTTATAGCATAGAGAAACAATAGCGTAAGTAGATATTCCATGGTATAGGGCGTTTATGTCGCAACTTTTACTGTTATCTCAAGCTGATAGTCCACGTAGTTCTTTCCCGTGAAGCTGTGTGACGCTGGTAGTTTCTCATATTGTGCCGTTCATACACTCTTAAGCTGCGTACACATATTCACGCTTCCAACCCGCACCGAGCACGCTCCTCCCTCGTACCGCCCTCGTACCACCATCGAACCACAGTCGCTCCGCCCACGCAGCCATCATGAACGTTACGGAAGATGTTAGATCTTCTCGCGTTCCCCGGTCGAACCACTGTTGCTCGCCGGTCGATCATCAATCGCTCTGCTGGAGTGACGTTCGGTTGCGGAGCAGAGCGAAAGTCTGTACGCACCTTAACACTCCCAACAAAACAGTAAAAATCTACAATAATCAACAGTAATTGACTTGAGATAACAGTAAACATTGCGACATAAACGCCCTATACCATGGGATATCTACTTACGCTATTGTTTCTCTATGGTTATATAGTGCTTGGGACAGACTCATCAAACTCATGAATGGAATAGAACGGGTTGGCGACCAGCCATGACTTGACCCGCTTCTTAAAGCTCTCCAGGGGCAGCTCTATTATTTCATGAGATAGCGCTATCCGATTTGTTGAATGATAGACAAGGATAGCAATACTATTGCTAAACAAACACTGCCATTATAACGTGGACCTCACTGGAGGAAGCCCCCTACACACAGAGATTCTTCATGAATGAGAGAGAGAGAAAGATGCAACGTGTCACCCAACAAAGGAAAGAGCATGTTGAACGAATGTCAGCAGCTGATAGGCTGGGTTGTTCTAAAACGATGTAACTCGAAAAAGATCATCGTGTATCTTTCCGGATGCAACACGTTGCTTTTGAGAAGATACATAAGAGCATCTGTTGCTTATGGAAAGATACATTAAGCTCCTTGTGTATCTTTCCGGATGTAACACGTTGCTTTTGAGAAGATACAAAAGAGCATCTGTTGCTTATGGAAAGATACATTCAAGCTTCTTGTGTATCTTTACGGATGCAACAGGTTGCTTTTGAGAAGATACAAAAGAGCATCTGTTGCTTATGGAAAGATACATTAAGCTCCTTGTGTATCTTTCCGGATGTAACACGTTGCTTTTGAGAAGATACAAAAGAGCATCTGTTGCTTATGGAAAGATACATTAAGCTCCTTGTGTATCTTTCCGGATGTAACACGTTGCTTTTGAGAAGATACAAAAGAGCATATGTTGCTTATGGAAAGATACATTCAAGCTTCTTGTGTATCTTTCCGGATGCAACACGTTGCTTTTGAGAAGATACAAAAGAGCATCTGTTGCTTATCTTCTTGTGTATCTTTCCGGATGCAACACGTTGCTTTTGAGAAGATACAAAAGAGCATCTGTTGCTTATGGAAAGATACATTAAGCTCCTTGTGTATCTTTCCGGATGTAACACGTTGCTTTTGAGAAGATACAAAAGAGCATCTGTTGCTTATGGAAAGATACATTAAGCTCCTTGTGTATCTTTCCGGATGTAACACGTTGCTTTTGAGAAGATACAAAAGAGCATCTGTTGCTTATGGAAAGATACATTAAGCTCCTTGTGTATCTTTCCGGATGTAACACGTTGCTTTTGAGAAGATACAAAAGAGCATCTGTGCTTATGGAAAGATACATTAAGCTTCTTGTGTATCTTTCCGGATGTAACACGTTGCTTTTGAGAAGATACAAAAGAGCATCTGTTGCTTATGGAAAGATACATTAAGCTCCTTGTGTATCTTTCCGGATGCAACAGGTTGCTTTTGAGAAGATACAAAAGAGCATCTGTTGCTTATCTTCTTGTGTATCTTTCCGGATGCAACACGTTGCTTTTGAGAAGATACAAAAGAGCATCTGTTGCTTATGGAAAGATACATTAAGCTCCTTGTGTATCTTTCCGGATGTAACACGTTGCTTTTGAGAAGATACAAAAGAGCATCTGTTGCTTATGGAAAGATACATTAAGCTCCTTGTGTATCTTTCCGGATGTAACACGTTGCTTTTGAGAAGATACAAAAGAGCATCTGTTGCTTATGGAAAGATACATTAAGCTCCTGTGTATCTTTCCGGATGTAACACGTTGCTTTTGAGAAGATACAAAAGAGCATCTGTTGCTTATGGAAAGATACATTAAGCTTCTTGTGTATCTTTCCGGATGTAACACGTTGCTTTTGAGAAGATACAAAAGAGCATCTGTTGCTTATGGAAAGATACATTAAGCTCCTTGTGTATCTTTCCGGATGCAACAGGTTGCTTTTGAGAAGATACAAAAGAGCATCTGTTGCTTATTGAACGATACATTGTCAAAAATATTAGATGTTCTTGAACGGGTAGTTATGTAGTCTAGTAGCCGGCCTTCCGCCGTTAGGCAAATCTGCAGGACCCGAACTGTATCATGTATAATGATACACAATTGAATGTAAAATGATAAAGTATCTACAAAAATGATAAAATATCTAGAGAAATAATACAAAATTGAATGAAAAATTATATAGAATCTTGAAAAATGATACAGTATCTAGAAAAATGATACGAAATTGAATGAAAAATTATACAAAATTGAATGAAGAATGATACAGCATCTTCTAGATGCTGAAATGATACAGTATCTAGAAAAAAGATACAAAACTGATTGAAAAATAATACAGTATCTAGAAAAATGATACAAAACTGATTGAAAAATGATACAGTATCTAGAAAAATGATACAAAACTGATTGAAAAATGATACAGTATCTAGAAAAACTATACAAAACTGACGGAAAAATTATACATAATCTAGAAAAATGATACAGTATCCAGAAAAATGATACAAACCTGGCCACACTGATGGTTCTTCTCAGCCTTGGTTCACTAGAAGCCATGCTAACAATAGCGTTCCATTCCTGCCGCCATTCGACCTCAGTCCACACCAGGTCGGATAAGGCGTTTAGTCGGCTCTGCTGCCGTCTCCATCTACGCCACAGTGCTACGCCTTGTGTGGGATTGGCCGACAAAAAAGCGTGAAGTGCTTTGCGTAGAGTCAGTAGGCGATCGTGGAAGCCGTACATCGCTGCAACAGTGGAGTAAGTCATTAGCTGTATTTTTTATCTCACTGTATTTTCTATACTTATTCTCTATTATTTCTTACAATAAGTACATCATCAAAATGATAGGGAGAGGAGAAATAAGGTAACCTTGTGCTATTCCACTCCCAAATTTAGATAACACTTAGTCCGAAATGGGCCGAGTCTTGTAGTTCTTCAATTCACAAAATTTTCAGTCCTCAAGTATTTTCACAAAGTAGATTTTTAAATTTAGATGCTTCAAAACTAAACATAGAAGAAATATTTCACATTATTACTAGTGGCTCTGTGAACAGTAGACCTCGCGCAGTATTATAAATCACAGTCACTTCAAATCAAATCAAATCAAATTCTTTATTTGCCATAATGCAATACAATTTTTTCAAAACAAAAACACAATTAAAAACTTAATTTAAACATTAACATGAAATAAATAATAATTCTTCTCAAAATTAGCTTATAGGCGTTGCCAGCAAAAAACCAGAGGTTCAACGAGTATCAATCTTAGAAATCTTAACTTACAAAATTAATAAACCATTTAATCGATATATCAATATTGAAAAGAAATAAATAAAATGAAAATAAATAATAAACAAAAGGAGTGCTTTATTACAGAGATGGCTATAGGAAAAAACACCTGAATTAAAACTAAAAATCTATATGGAGGTGACAGAAGATAAGGAGATCAATTATCATGAAAGAGGTGAGATACATTAACAGATCTTATCCATTCAACTATATTTCTTATGGATGACTTAGTTATATGTTTTACTAGAAAGTGTTGAGGTACCAAGTTAATAAGTTTATTGCTGATGTAAGTGAATTGTCTTCGGCAAACAGTTAAGTCAGTTCTATTTATAATATAGTTCGGTTGCGCTCGGAAGTTGTATGACATCATGTATGGTTTAAATATATTTTTCCTACAGTTACGTTGAAAAGTGGCCATTGCTGCACTGATTACAGAACGCAAAGAATCACTTTTCCGCTCTAGTGCGGCAAAAATTTTTCTGCACTCCAGATTTGCAACATGGCAACGCAAAATACTTAGTAGGTTATATGGAGCAACAGTGCAGCAAAATCAAAATGAAGTTGGTAACAGTGACTGCTGTGGCTGCTATAGTGAGCAGAGGTGCAACCAAGCACAACGCGCTAATTATTATTCATTATATATTATAACCAAGGACAACGAGGACTTTAGGATTTTAGGATTAAGGTTTTTATCAATAATAAAATTACACAGAAAAACATTTGATGCATTTCAGGCAATTTTACCCATAATTACCCACTTTTCATATTCAAAGGTAACTGTAGGAAAAACTTAATGTGAAATACGTGCGCAAAGTTCCTCTGCTGCACTCAAGAAACCATTCCGTAAACGTTTCTTTCGGTGCAGCAAACTGTCACTTTGCGCACTAGTTGCACAAATAACTATTTACATTTATTCAGGTACAGTATTAAATTTTTTATATAGAGCTGCTTTACCGTTAGCACGAGGAACTCAACAAACAGAAGATTTGTTGGGTAGCGTCTGGGACGGCCAAGAGCGGCTTTTATTACATGTCTTTGCAATACGAGAATCTTGTTCATGTGCGTATCCAAGGCACCACCCCACACCCTGATCCCATACTGGAAAATTGACTGAGCATAGGCAGAATACACGAATTTTACTAAATTCGCATCCCCGAGACCGCTCAATTTATGAAACTTGTATATGACACGTCTCAATCTTCTACACAGACTATCAATGTGAGCATTCCACTTGAAATTCCATACTTCTAATCAGAGTAAATTCTGTCCTGTCCTGTCGTGTCGGCGAGATATCGGTGTATAAACGACTAATGGCTGTTTGGGTTGTTGTATCGACAATGCTAATAATTTGATGTAAACAGCTATATGCTACTATCATCAAAAGCTTACCGAGTTGAAAGCAGCGAAAAGTCGGTAGAAAATACTATGTTACTTCAAGTTATCAATTGCATGCCTCACTGCATGCAATTAATAGTTCACACAACAGCTGTGTTTTCAATAAGTTACATTGAGATATTGAATTGCATGCGTCATGGCATGCGATTTATAATCCACTCGACATCTTATTTATGATGAATAATTCTATAGTCTGATTTTTACTCTTAATATTGGCGTATGAAGGAGGCTCCTTTTCCTTTGATATTATCCTTGAAATGCAAAATTTTCAAAAACCTTGTATATATATTGACGCGCAATTTAAAAAGGAACATACCTGTCAAATTTCATGAAAATCTATTACCGCGTTTCGCCGTAAATGCACAACATATAAACATAAAGAGAAATGCAAAACCGTCGACTCGAATCTTAGACCTCACTTCGCTCGGTCAATAACTAAAATATGAAATATTTACATAAAAAAATATAATTTTGAAGAATTACCGAAAACTATTTCTAAACTTTAAATGAATTCTACAAACCATGTTGTATATCTTGTTATTATACTATCTTTTCTAAATGGTTAGGGTTAAGGCTCAACTGACACTTAGGCGACTCAGGTGGAGAAGAGACAGGACTCTAGTGGAGAGCATGTGTTTTCAAATGGTGACACTCAGACCAGTCGATTCTAGTCTCCGCGACGTCACCATTTGAAAACACATGCTCTCCACTAGAGTCCAGTCTCTTCTCCACCTGAGTCGCCTAAGTGTCAGTTGAGCCTAACTGGCGAGAAATGTTCTTAACAATATTGTAGTTGATTATTACTATTAAACGGAAATCCAAAGTAGAATAAATGCAATTTCTATCAATATTAAATGTTTTCCTACAGTTACGTTGAAAAGTGGCCATTGCTGCACTGATTACAGAACGCAAAGAATCACTTTTCCGCTCTAGTGCGGGAAAAATTTTCCTGCACTCCAGATTTGCAACATGGCAACGCAAAATACTTAGTAGGTTATATGGAGCAACAGTGCAGCAAAATCAAAATGAAGTTGGTAACAGTGACTGCTGTGGCTGCTATAGTGAGCAGAGGTGCAACCAAGCACAACGCGCTAATTATTATTCATTATATATTATAACCAAGGACAACAGTGGATGACAGCGACAGCCGACAGTCACCACGTTCAGCACACAGCCGCCTCTTCATTCAAACACTACTACATTATTCAGGCAATTTTACCCATAATTACCCACTTTTCATATTCAATGGTAACTGTAGGAAAAACTTAATGTGAAATACGTGCGCAAAGTTTCTCTGCTGCACTCAAGTAAACGTTTCTTTCGGTGCAGCAAACTGTCACTTTGCGCACTAGTTGCACAAATAACTATTTCCTGTCAGACAAATTGCAGAGTGAACTTCCTCAACAGTTAAACAAGATATACGAGTCCCCAAGCAATATGTCTCCTATGATCAACGCAATATGATACAGTATCATCTCAACTTGACACACTACACCATAATTTGATACAAAACACTATACACTATGATAGAGAAACGATAGCAAAACGTTGCCAACTTGTGTAAAGTTACTACTTTCTCAAATAAACTTCACTGGTTCATGGTATCAACACAAAATGATACAGTATCAACTCAATATGATACAGTATCATCTTTTCAACCACAGAATTCTAGTCTCCGCGACGTCACCATTTGAAAGCACATGCTCTCGACAAGAGTCCTGTCTCTTCGCGACCTGAGACGCCTAAGTGTGAGTTGAGCCTAAATGGTTAGGGCTAAGCATTCAGGGAGAAACAATGTTGTTATTAATACTGTACTGACGAACTGAAACCTCGATGAACTGACCTAGAGAGGCAGCATGCAGTAGACAGTTCCCATCTCCCGAAGTGGATAGCGGCCAGAGTCTTTGACACCCTCGGTTGACCCACCAGTTCAATCTATCGGCTTGCTCCAGGGAGACCTGAGTTGACACCGCCATCAAGTCTTTCTCCACGAAACGGCCGAATTCCTCTGCAAAACAACAATTAAATCACTAATTAACTTAATGAATTAACTATAATTAAATCCTACACTATTGAACGAGGAATTTCTGTTTATATGTTTAACTAGCCGTCAGGCTCGCTTCGCTCGCCATATCCGTCTAGGCAGGGGGCTCCGCTCCCTGGACCCCAACTGGATCGTCCGGAAATGGAATGAGCGGGCTCGCTTCGCTCGCCTGCATTTTTTATTTGAGCATGCTTCATTCCATCAGAAAGTCAAAGTACTGAGAAAACGCAGAAAAGCTGAGAAAAATGCTGATTTTGGGCGTATCTTTGATGAAATATCAAAGTCACCTCATCACAACATTTTTAGACACCACCTAAACCTCTGTCTAAAATTTGGACATTTTCTGTCTATTACTTGATGAAAGAACTGAGAAAACGCAAAAGAACCGCTAATTTTGGGCGTATCTTTGGCGTTATTTCAAATTCCTTCTAACACAACATTATTACACCCTAGCTTAGCTTCTGTACTAAATTTGAACAATTTCTGTTCATTTGTTCTCGATAAATCTGAGAAAAAGCACAAAAACGCTGGAAAAACGCTAATTTTGGGCGTATCTTTGGGAACTTTTTCCAAATCCGTTCTTAGTGCGCCTCTAAAGGGCCAACTGAACATACCTACCAAATTTGAACGTTTTTGGTCCGGTAGATTTTTAGTTCTGCGAGTGAGTGAGTGAGTGAGTCAGTCAGTGAGTGAGTGCCATTTCGCTTTTATATATATAGATATCGGGGCACCGAGCTTCGCTCTTTATTTATTTATTGATAAACAAAACACAATTCTTTAATTATTATTATTGAACGAAAATCCAAATTAAATGCTATAATTGACCCCGAAGACTTCTGCTACTGCAAATATTGACAACAGGGTAAGCAGCTAGATGGAAATTCGATGAGCGCTACTATTCAAAAATTATTTGTCAGCCCGGGAATCGAACCCAGCACCTCCTAATTGCCCGTCAGGAATGCTTACCCTTACACCAAACTGAAAATTCTCTGGATAGCAGCGCTCATTTTATACGAAGCCATAGCGGCCAGCCAGTCTACAGATAGAAATTACAGAGATATTGCAATTATTCAGAGTAAACAGCTAGATGGAAATTCTGATTTTTGTAAGTCCGGGCTGACAAATAATTTTTGAATAGTAGCACTCATCGAATTTCGAATTTAAATAGAGGTCGGATTCTTCGTTTCTTAGGAAGAAACAGTTTTTTCTTATTACAAGTGCTTTCCTCAACATATGTTTAACACCAATTAATCTAGATCTGGAATAGAGGTCCTCGTATTGTAAGGAGTGTAGATATCCATATAAAAAAACTTTTATAATTTCCATTACCTAAATAAAACTATCAGGTATTGAATGAATACGATATGAGTAACAATGATTGCTAAAATGAGCTTAGGATGAAATTCCAGACAGAATCTTCAAGGATATCCCGAAAGGTTTCTGACTTAACTAAGAAGATGACACATCTTGTAAACTACCTATAATAGAGTTGATGTATCTTTCTAGTCACAACCTGACTTCAATTATTCGAAAGACTGTTACTTGAATACCACAAGTCCAAAATTGCTGTAATTCCAGTTAGTAACTGTTGAAATATTGGAACAATAGCTCCAGATAAAATTGTAGTTACTTTAGAATTTTTTTTGTAATATCAAGTATTTCGAGATTATGAAAAAAATATACCAATGAATCAATCAACTTCCAAAATAATTGAGTTATATCTATACAAAATAATCAACTAATACTCTGTAAGCTTATTAACAGAAGTGTTGTGGGTTCAATCAAATTGATTTCGCCCCGTTTTATCATTTTTATCAAGAATAAGTGTAAAGTATCATATACCGTACATTGTATCATTTTCACTTTATTAATACTATTAAAAATCTATTCATTCATCGTTTCTCATGCTTTTGAGTATTTATTTATTCAAAATTATTCAATTTTGAGATAAAAATTCCTAAGTGAAAAAAATGAAATGGTAGCTATAAGGGTAACCGCTGAGTTTTGGTTAATTCAAATACGACATTTGTAGTCTCCTATCATCATTTTGGTAGAGAGTTAGTGGGGAGGATATTTTTAATATTCTTCCCAAAGAATGGACATTGATATGTCCAAAGCTCCGCCAATTTATGTAGATGCATAACAATATGATTATTATCTATAGTTATTATATTACAAATTGCTTTTTCATATAATATACAGTTCAATAGTTATTTTCTTAGTCTATATTATGTAAATTCATCTATAACTTTGCTGTATTGTAAGCTATTGTATACAAGTGTATAAGCCAGTATATATTGTAATCTACATAAATAAAGTACTCAATCAATCAATCAATCAATCATCCAGGAACAATACCCTAGAATGTTCGACACTACTTCGGAAATACTCTGTATAATAGTCTTCGTAGTATCATCCGTAAATGTACGGCGATGCGTCGATGTTTAAAAACATCGATGTTTACTGTTCGATGTTTTTCACTTATCGATATTAAGGTGGAAAAAACATCGATGTTCAAAACATCGATGTTTTGTCTTTCGATACCCATCCCTACTTCTTACTCATTCGGAAAGGATCTCCTTCAATATATACTCGTACTAGCCGTCAGGCTCGCTTCGCTCGCCATATCCGTCTAGCCAGGGGGCTCCGCCCCCTGGACCCCCGACTGGATCGTCCAAGAATGAGATCAGCATAAAATTGCATTTTTCATTTGAGCATTTTTATCATATGTTAGAGCAATCCAGTCGGGGGTCCAGACTAAACGTCTGGCTAAACGGATATGGCGAGCGAAACGAGCCTGACGGCTAGTAATATAATATTCCCAGGATTGAAGTAGCAGTGCCCAATCAATTTTTCCGCGATAAATGCATTTAAATCTTCAACTTGGTGCCAACCTAACAAAGTCAACTCAACTTAATGCCAACCTGACAAAATTATTAATTTAGTTGCCAGTTAACAACTGTTTCGAAGAGGTACTCTATCTAGATTATAGTTCTATAGTAACATATGATATGGAAATTTCAATTATAATTAAGAGATTGGGAGAAGAAGAATATACATGCTAAAAGACGAACTTTGAACCCTCAAAAACAACCCTTAGAGTTGAAATATTGCCAAAAGATTTCTTAGTGCGCCTCTAAAGGGCCAACTGAACATACCTACCAAATTTGAACGTTTTTGGTCCGGTAGATTTTTAGTTATGCGAGTGAGTGAGTGAGTGAGTGAGTGCCATTTCGCTTTTATATATATAGATTCCATAAATATAGAGCTGCTCTTGAAAATAGCAGCAAAATTTGCTGTGTTTCCTGTCTGGTATTAATTATTTAGTTATTTTATTCACTAATTATAATTTAGTAATTTTATCTATTGATTTATTGGTCATCACTCGTGCTATCGGATGGACACGTTAAATTGTCGGTCCCGGCTGAAGTATGACAGTCGTAAGGCCCATTGACGGCTTAAATTATATATTCAGGCGGTGGGACCTTCCCGCAAGGGACTCCCCACCAACAAAAGCCATACGAATTTACTTTTACTTTTTATTGGTCATTTAATTAACGGATGGAAATTACTGAGATATTGCAATTATTCAAATGCTAATGAATGAATTATTATTATTATTATTCAACGAAAATCCAAATTAAATGCCGTAATTCACCCCGAAGACTTCTGCTACTGCAAATATTGACAACAGGGTAAACAGCTAGATGGAAATTCGATTGATTGATTGAGTACTTTATTTATGTAGATTACAATATATACTGGCTTATACACTTATATACAATAGCTTACAATACAGCAAAATTATAGATGAATTTACATAATATAGACTAGGAAAATAACTATTGAACTGTATATGATATGAAAAAGCAATTTGTAATATAATAACTATAGATAATAATCATATTGTTATGCATCTACATAAATTGGCGGAGCTTTGGACATATCAATGTCCATTCTTTGGGAAGAATATTAAAAATATCCTCCCCACTAACTCTCTACCATGGGTGATTTACAGCATTTAATTTGGATTTTCGTACATCAACTCTATTATAGGTAGTTTACAAGATTTGTCATCTTCATAGTGTCACGGTGAGATTCGCCAAACAGCTTTGATAAGCAACCAACTATACTAATAAGCTAAAAATTACGACTACCCACCTTCATTGGCTGTTGAAATAACGACAAAATCTATATATATAAAAGCGAAATGGCACTCACTCACTCACTCACTCGCATAACTAAAAATCTACCGGACCAAAAACGTTCAAATTTGGTAGGTATGTTCAATTGGCCCTTTAGAGGCGCACTTACAAATCTTTTGACAATATTTCAACTCTAAGGGTTGTTTTTAAGGGTTTAAAGTTCGTCTTTTACCATGTATATTCTTCTTCTCCCAATCTCTTAATTATAATTGAAATTTTCATATCATATGTTACTATAGAACTATAATCTAGATAGAGTACCACTTCGAAACAGTTGTTAACTGGCAACTAAATTAATAATTTTGTCAGGTTGGCATTAAGTTGAGTTGACTTTGTTAGGTTGGAACCAAGTTGAAGATTTAAACGCATTTATCGCGGAAAAATTGATTGGGCACTGCTACTTCAATCCTGGGAATATTATATTACTAGCCGTCAGGCTAGCTTCGCTCGCCATATCCGTTTAGCCAGACGTTTAGTCTGGACCCCCGACTGAATTGTCCTAACATATGATAAAAAAGCTCAAATGAAAAATGCAGGCGAGCGAAGCGAGCCTGCTGATCTCATTCTTGGACGATCCAGTCGGGGGTCCAGGGGGCGGAGCCCCCTGGCTAGACGGATACGGCGAGCGAAGCGAGGTCTGACGGCTAGTCTATGATATATTCATTTATCAAGATCCAGATTCGCAAACAGTTGTAAATGATTTTCAAATAACCCTAACAGCATAATGAATGTTTGTTTACAATAAGGGATAGTCTCTCGATGCAAACTGAGCCGGCTACCTTATCAGTCAGCTGATAACCGGCGTGTCTGTTTCTGATTGTTGACTGCTTGCTTCGATTTTCAATTTTATTATGTTGTTTATTGTACATTCTGACCTGCTGAAAAATCTGCTCATTGTTCCCCTATATTTGTTTTGCTTGTTTTCTCGTTTTTATTTGTAAAATTATTTATTTATTCTATATGGCACACCTGAGCACATTTTCTTCATTTGTGGCCATCCTATTGGTGGATTTGTTTTTCTGACCAGTGATTGGTCAATAACTGGTCATGTGACCTTTTCTTCCCCAAACCTAGCTTCTCAATTTCGGAGAAGAAGGAAGATTGATTGATTGATTGATTGATTGATTGAGTACTTTATTTATGTAGATTACAATAAATACTGGCTTATACACTTGTATACAATAGCTTACAATACAGCAAAGTTATAGATGAATTTACATAATATAGACTAAGAAAATAACTATTGAACTGTATATTATATGAAAAAGCAATTTGTAATATAATAACTATAGATAATAATCATATTGTAATGCATCTACATAAATTGGCGGAGCTTTGGACATATCAATGTCCATTCTTTGGGAAGAATATTAAAAATATCCTCCCCACTAACTCTCTACCAAAAAAGAGAGAGAAGAAAGAGAGAGATTAACTAAGCACGCTAATGGAGAGTCGTTTGTAACTCCTATTTGTTATTTTTTTGTCATTTTAAATGTTTCATTGTTAAATTTATGTAAGAGTGCTAAATTCAATTAATGTAGAGTTCCCGTAACGTTAGAATTTAAATTTGATTACCAAGTCTCAGTTAAAAAGGAAGTTCTTAACTATTATTAAAATCGCGAGCGAAATAATGAGCCTAATATGAAGCCATGCAGCCTGACGAAAGATGCCAGCCATGCAGTGAACAAATCTTCATGAGTGAGTGCGCGTATATTATGGGCCCATATAAATGAGAGTGATTTATAATATCATTATTTCAAAATCTCTTTGACTCAATTTTCTATAGACAAACTGGTATATCGTTTGTAAAAATTCTGACGTCACACTGTCCAAACTTGAGTCGGGCAACCCTTTGGGTGAAAGCACTACATGCTCATCCTTTAGTTATTTGTGCAACTAGTGCGCAAAGTGACAGTTTGCTGCACCGAAAGAAACGTTTACGCCCGAGCCGTAGGCGAGGGCGGAATGGTTAGTTGAGTGCAGCAGAGGAACTTTGCGCACGTATTTCACATTAAGTTTTTCCTACAGTTACCATTGAATATGAAAAGTGGGTAATTATGGGTAAAATTGCCTGAAATGCATCAAATGTTTTTCTGTGTAATTTTATTATTGATAAAAACCTTAATCCTAAAATCCTAAAGTCCTCGTTGTCCTTGGTTATAATATATAATGAATAATAATTAGCGCGTTGTGCTTGGTTGCACCTCTGCTCACTATAGCAGCCACAGCAGTCACTGTTACCAACTTCATTTTGATTTTGCTGCACTGTTGCTCCATATAACCTACTAAGTATTTTGCGTTGCCATGTTGCAAATCTGGAGTGCAGAAAAATTTTTCCCGCACTAGAGCGGAAAAGTGATTCTTTGCGTTCTGCAATCAGTGCAGCAATGGCCACTTTTCAACGTAACTGTAGGAAAAATAAATTTATAAACTTGAAAGAACTTTTTAAAATTCAAATTATATTGTTTATAGGCTTAACCCTTCATTATCAAATTCATTTATTACTCATTGAACCAACAATATTCTTATATGATTTAGTAAATTTAATAAATGCAACTTGTCATCACATGTTGTTCCTTGGTGACCCTGTGTTCGACCTTGCTTATAGCTTATTTATTTGCTAATATCATATTCATTTCAGAGGCTAATAGTAACCCATCATCGAGTTACTTGACCTTGAGAAAAAATAGTACAATTAATCCTTTGATTAATTGTCAGGAAAATAATCTAGTATACTCTAGATATTTTTCCCTATTTCGTGTGACAAGGGTACTTCCCAAAACAGGAGTTTGATTGATTGATTGAGTACTTTATTTATGTAGATTACAATATATACTGGCTTATACACTTGTATACAATAGCTTACAATACAGCAAAATTATAGATGGATTTACATAATATAGACTAAGAAAATAACTATTGAACTGTATATTATATGAAAAAGCAATTTGTAATATAATAACTATAGATAATAATCATATTGTCATGCATCTACATAAATTGGCGGAGCTTTGGACATATCAATGTCCATTCTTCGGAAAGAATATTAAAAATATCCTCCCCACTAACTCTCTACCAAAACCCTCAGATAAGTGCCGTCACCGACAGGAGACAGGTATAACCCCCCACAATAGTTAAGTCAGAAACCTTTCGGGATATACTTGAAGATTCTGTCTGGAATTTCATCCTAAGCTAATTTTAGCAATCATTGTTACTCATATCGTATTCATTCAATACCTGATAGTTTTATTTAGGTAATGGAAATTATTAAAGTTTTTTTATATGGATATCTACACTCCTTACAATACGAGGACCTCTATTCCAGAGCTAGATTAATTGGTGTTAAACGTATGTTGAGGAAAGCACTTGTAATAAGAAAAAACTGTTTCTTCCTAAGAAACGAAGAATCCGACCTCTATTTAATTCTAAATAAGTATCTAACCTTGACAAGAGCTACAGAAGTTATGTGAATCTTCAAGAGTATCCAACAGTCTCACATAAAAATACAGAGAGCCTAAATGAAAAATTCATTTTAGTTGGGAAAAACATCGGATGACCGATGTCTAGGTAAAACCATCGATAAGTGAAAAACATCGAACAGTAAAAGTAAACATCGATGTTAAAAACATCGATGTTTGATGTTGAAACATCGATGTATCGATACCCATCCCTAGTAAGAAGACGGGAGACGAAGAAGAAGAAGAAGAAGAAGACGGGAGAAGGAGAAGAAGAAGAAGAAGACGGGAGAAGGAGAAGAAGAAGAAGAAGAAGAAGAAGAAGAAGAAGACGGGAGAAGAAGAAGAAGACGGGAGAAGAAGAAGAGAAGAAGAAGAAGAAGAAGAAGAAGAAGAAGAAGAAGAAGAGAAGAAGAAGAAGAAGAAGAAGAAGAAGAAGAAACAAAAAGTATGACTTACCTGGTTCCAATTCAGTCAAATCAGGTAGCATAAATGTATAGGCGGGTGTTTCAAGCTGATAGTCTTGATCAATATTATCTAGGACCATTTCAGTCCTGACCTGAGACACCAAATTCACATTGTCTGTGGCCCGCGATATGCCTCGGTTCAGCTTTTTATCTGAAAATTGAAATAATAGATTATAACTAATCATTCATTATTAATTTATTACAGTAGTCTATATATATAAAAGCGAAATGGCACTCACTCACTCACTCGCATAACTAAAAATCTACCGGACCAAAAACGTTCAAATTTGGTAGGTATGTTCAGTTGGCCCTTTAGAGGCGCACTAAGAAATCTTTTGGCAATATTTTAACTCTAAGGGTTGTTTTTAAGGGTTTAAAGTTCGTCTTTTAGCATGTATATTCTTCTTCTCCCAATCTCTTAATTATAATTGAAATTTCCATATCATATGTTACTATAGAACTACAATCTAGATAGAGCACCTCTTCGAAACAGTTGTTAACTGGCAACTAAATTAATAATTTTGTCAGGTTGGCATTAAGTTTGAGTTGACTTTGTTTGTTAGGTTGGCACCAAGTTGAAGATTTAAATGCATTTATCGCGGAAAAATTGATTGGGCACTGCTACTTCAATCCTGGGAATATTATATTACTAGCCGTCAGGCTCGCTTCGCTCGCCATATCCGTTTAGTCAGACGTTTAGTCTGGACCCCCGACTGGATTGTTCTAACATATGATAAAAATGCTCAAATAAAAAATGCAGGCGAGCGAAGCGAGCCTGCTGATCTCATTCTTGGACGATCCAGTCGAGGGGTCCAGGGGGCGGAGCCCCCTGGCTAGACGAAATATGGCGAGCGAAGCGAGCCTGACGGCTAGTAGTCTATATAAATGAAAATCGAGCCTCGAATTTTGACATTCAATAACTTTTTTATGTGTGCACCGAATTTGATGATTTTTTTTTTAGTTGTGTTCGTTATGTTCAGGACCAGGTTTATAGCCTATCAAATTTACTAGTAGTTCTGTAAACAGTAGATCTCGCGTTTAGTGAGTTACATTGACCTGTTGTTATGTTTTCTCAAAAATTAATAAATAATTTATCAATTGGAAATGTCTAGAAAAAATCCTAAATAAACATAGAGCTTTCTGTCCTATCGTACCGTGACGTGTCGTCCCGGAATGTGAGTGTGAGCGCTGTTATCAGGTCTGGCTGCAACTGTCTACAACGTTGATGGAAAGATACAATTTTCAAGATGTTCGATGTCTTTGAACGGGTAGTATTATAGTCCACTAGACAGCTGATTTATGATGAATAATTCTTATTTATGAATAGTCTTATTTTTACGGTAATATTGGAGTACCAAGGAAACTCCTTTTCCTTTTGTATTATCCTTAAAATGCCAAATTTTAAAAAAACCTTATGTATAACTCGACGCGAAATTCAAAAAGGAACATACCTGTCAAATTTCATGAAAATCTATTGTTGCGTTTCGCTGTAAATGCGGAACGTATAAGCATAAATGCAAAACCGTCGACTTGAATCTTAGACCTCACTTCGCTCGGTCAATAAATCTACTTACATTCTGATGATTCGTCCGGTTTTTTCGAGAATCTTTGAGTGGTGAAGTTTGGTAGCAGTTGTTGGAGAACTGGCAACATTGCATGGCGTGACTGTGTTATCATCTTGGCGTACAGTGTTGCCGTTCTCAATGTCTTCCATACTTTGGTCAGTTAGACAGGAGGCTCCTTGGAGACAGGGCATTTCGACAGCGACAGCAGAGACAAAGTTAGCATCTCCACGTCCAAGCATCAAATTATAATCAAATATCTTATTTCTTCTCAACCTGCAACAAATAAAAAATAGTTATTTGTGCAACTAGTGCGCAAAGTGACAGTTTGCTGCACCGAAAGAAACGTTTACGCCCGAGCCGTAGGCGAGGGCGGAATGGTTTCTTGAGTGCAGCAGAGGAACTTTGCGCACGTATTTCACATTAAGTTTTTCCTACAGTTACCATTGAATATGAAAAGTGGGTAATTATGGGTAAAATTGCCTGAAATGCATCAAATGTTTTTCTGTGTAATTTTATTATTGATAAAAACCTTAATCCTAAAATCCTAAAGTCCTCGTTGTCCTTGGTTATAATATATAATGAATAATAATTAGCGCGTTGTGCTTGGTTGCACCTCTGCTCACTATAGCAGCCACAGCAGTCACTGTTACCAACTTCATTTTGATTTTGCTGCACTGTTGCTCCATATAACCTACTAAGTATTTTGCGTTGCCATATTGCAAATCTGGAGTGCAGAAAAATTTTCCCGCACTAGAGCGGAAAAGTGATTCTTTGCGTTCTGTAATCAGTGCAGCAATGGCCACTTTTCAACGTAACTGTAGAAAAAAGATATTTCTCATTAAATTACTCAACACAGATGTTTTCAACTCGAAATAGTATAGAGGAACAAAAGGAGAAGAAAAATTGAACAAATATAAATTGGTGCATGCAATTTATATTGTAGTTCTGATTTTTTAATATATTATTTGGGTACATAGAAGAAGTCCAGAACCAAATTCTTCATGCAAGATTTCCTTATGCTAGACTCAGGGTAGCCCTGATCCGACAGAAAAATTTGCTCTCACCTTTTTTTCGAAATTATAAAATTCTGAATGAAATGAGATCATTTGGAACTCTCTATCTCTAATGAGTACAGAGTTATGATTTTTCAAAAATGAGTGAAATTTCAAGAGAAAAATCAATTTTGATTATATTTAGTATTTGATCAACAATATATCCCGATTGTTACAATCTAGATGTAAAATTCAAAATCCCTCTGAGCATAATTTTATGCTCTACAATCTGAGACTAGGTAGAGCGCTCTATCTCCTAAAGATTTCCTGACAACAATGCTCCTTTTATTGGAAAACACCTAATTTTTAGCTTCAACCATCATCACCAACTACATTGTCCTCACATTGATATTTCGCACAATAACATAAGTTCATGAGATTATGTTCTATGATAATCACCCGTTAGATGCACTTCATTTCAGTATTTCCTAGTGGAGAGGCGCGCTTAAGGAGACCTCAATGATCAAAATTTCAAACACTTATAAATGTTGACACAATGCTCGGATCTCATCGAACTACACTTCATTCTTTACGGCTCATCAAGGCGGTTCAAAATCATGCATCACAAGTCAAATTCGGTCGAAAAATGGAAATTTTATTGTTGAGCCCATATTACTTGAGCCCAAAAAATGGCCAATTTCTATATTCACTGGATTTGGCGGAATTAGCTGAAAACTGGAAAATTAACCGAAAATACGAAGTTTTTGGGCTATAGGCCTACTGTATACAGTACAAGGAAATTTTGCATGAAGAATTTGGTTCTGGACTTCTCTCTTGTATCCAAATAATATATTAAAAAATCAGAACTACAATATAAATTGCAAGTACACCACCTTTTTTATGTCTATATTGACTGGACTAAAAACAAATGTTTTTAACTCGAAATAATGGAACAAAAGAGAAGATAAATTACTCAAAACATATGTTCTTTACAAAAAATACAGTTACATTGAGCTTGTATCCTTTCACTCCTTTTATGAAGGATAATGAGTTGGGCCCGGTTACACAGGAGGCCTTTTTAGATATCTTTCCTTCATTTGATATTGAAGGCCTTTTTGATAAGACGGCTTCTCTGATTGGTTCTCGTGGAATTATTCACGGTAAAAACTTAATCGGCTTTTGTGCAACCGGCACTTGGTCTGGCCACTCAAGGTAGGACATGCTGATAAACATCACTGTCGACTACTGTCTATTATTAGTGTGCTGTTGGGAGTGTAAGAGTGTAAGAAGGGCACAGTATGAGAGACTACCAGCGTCACATAGCTTCACCAAAAACAACTACTAGGGCTATCGGCTTCAGTTAACACTCACATTTGCAACATAGACACCCTATACACTGTCTATTATTAGTGTGTTGTTGGGAGTGTAAGAGTGTAAGAAGGGCACAGTATGAGAGACTACCAGCGTCACATAGCTTCACCAAAAACAACTACTAGGACTATCGGCTTCAGTTAACACTCACATTTGCAACATAGACACCCTATACACTGTCTATTATTAGTGTGCTGTTGGGAGTGTAAGAATGTAAGAAGGGCACAGTATGAGAGACTACCAGCGTCACATAGCTTCACCAAAAACAACTACTAGGACTATCGGCTTCAGTTAACACTTACATTTGCTACATAACGGTCCTTTACCATGACATATCTTCTTAAGCTACCGTATCTTTTCTTTTTAATCAATTAAGTTGAGCATAATAATCAGAGGTCTCTTATAATGGAATATGATGATTTCTAATTTTAAAAACCCTGACTTGGAATACAAAAATGTAACTTGATCCAAAAACTACATTTGATTTAAGTTATAAAACAGAAATACAACGCAGGGAATGTAACTGAAATAAGGTAGCCTAGGCCCTACATAAAATGAAACTGCATTGACAAGTTAAGCTGCCTAACCATAAACAGTAAAAAAATTAAAAATTCGTATGGCTTTTGTTGGTGGGGAGTTCCCTTTCGGGAATGTTCCACCGCCTGAATATATAATTTAAGCCGTCAATGGGCCTTACGACTGTCATACTTCAGCCGGGACCGACAGTTTAACGTGCCCATCCGATAACACGGGAGTGATCTGGTTAAAAACTTTTGGTAATGAGAGGGGTTCGAACCCGGGATCTCTATGCTGCTACGCAAGCACTCTATCCACTAGACCACGGATCACTCCACCATAAACAGTACAGAACTTTAAGAAGAAATTTGCAAATCATACTAGTATTAATAGAAAGTGGGTGGTCAGATAAGAAAAAATAAACTAAGTGTAAAACTATAACAACAAATCATTTTTAGTAGAAGATAACCTGGAAATGTTCCACATATTCAATAAAATCGAATCTTTTTCACAATCAAAAATTAATATTGAAACAATTATAAAACTAAATAGTATTCACCTTACTGTCATGAATAAAAAAATGACGATAACTTATTGTAATTTTGTCAATAAACAAAACTAAATCGCAATGAAAATTGAAGGTCACATACCTAGCAAATCTAAATGCGTAGTAAAGAAAATGAAAGCATGTAACTTACCGTACATTATAATTTGATAATATTATTCTTAGATTTATCTTCTTTTGGATGAATAACTCAGATTATAGTAAACTAAATTCAGAATAAAACTTACCTACAATAAAATAAATACACTGTTTACATTCAAACTGAAACTAGCGAGAGCGAGGTGGTGTTGATTTATTATGTTTTGAAGCCCTGTCCTGTACTTACAGACGCCCAGATCCGTGCGAGGCAAGCCTCTCGCGTATGCCTCGGCGAGGCAATGTGCGTCCGCTACTATATAGTGAGGTTCACGTTATAATGGCCGAGTGTTATTTGCAATATGTGTTGCTATCCTTGTTTATCGTTCAACAAAACAGATGGCGCTATCTCTTTAACGCATTGCGATGTAGCCACATCGTTTATCAACATTGTGGAAATTCAACTAAATGACAGAATATTTAATCTCAATCATGAAAATTTATTATGAAATCTTTAAAAAATAAATTTTCTTGACAAATAAAATATGATTAACCATTTTCAACAATAATCAACAGTGAAATTCATCAGATATGCCAGTATCAGCTGTTTGGGTGGCAAGGCTGAGACCTGGCATCCCTTTTCTCCTATCTTCCTACACTTTAGCAATGGTATTGCTATCCTTGTCTATCATTCAACAAAGTGGATAGCGCTACCTCTTCCACGAATTTCTCTGTTGCCAGATCGTTTATTGAAAATTTAGAATTGATCATTTCTATACAAAATATTTCATCTTAATTATGAAATTATTGAAAAAAATTTCTTGCTTAATGAAATTAATATAATTGATTATTTAAAACGAGAATAAACAGTTAATATTACATTCATAAACCTGTATCAACTACCGTCCATAGAAGGCATTGACAAGACAGAGGATCGAAAACGTTGTTCTCCCATCTTTCTTCAATGCCATTATAACGTGAAACTCACTATAGTGTTTCACACATGCCTCAGCATTCAAAAATTTATTCGAAATCCGATTATTGTGAGGTCCATTATTATTATTATTGAAGAGGAAAAAGATAAAGAAAACAGCATTGCTGATTATCTGCCTTGTTACTACCTTCTTTAGAAGATAACTGATACTGGTAGATGTGATATGATATTAACTGTTCATTCTTGTTTGAAACAGAATCAATCATATTCTATTCGTTGAGAAAATAATATATTTCCCAATAATTAAAATAGTTATTTGTGCAACTAGTGCGCAAAGTGACACTTTGCTGCATCGAAAGAAATGTTTACGCCCGAGCCGTAGGCGAGGGCGGAATGGTTTCTTGAGTGCAGCAAACGAACTTTGCGCACATATTTCACATTAAATTTTTCCTATAGTTACCATTGAATATGAAAAGTGGGTAATTATGGGTAAAATTGCCTGAATAATGTAGTAGTGTTTGAATGGCGGGGGGCAGCTGTGTGGTGTGTGCTGTGGTGGCACTGTGCTGTCGTTGTCCTCCATTATAATATCTACTTAATAATTAGCGCGTTGTGCTTCATTGCACCTCTGCTCACTATAGCAGCCACAGCAGTCACTGTTACCAACTTCATTTTGATTTTGCTGCACTGGTGCTCCATATAACCTACTAACTATTTTGCGTTGTCATGCTGCAAATCTGGAGTACGCAAAGTACTCACTTTGCGTACTAGTGCGGAAAAGTGATTCTTTGCAGCCTGCAATCAGTGCACAAATGGTCACTTTTCAGGGTATCTGTAGGAAAAATAGATTTTCATGATTGGGAATAGATGTTTTTTCAATCAATTATATTTCTACATTGATCTTCCTATCACTTTGAATGGGAAAATTCAGACCTAGATACATTTGGCCTGTTGTATAAATTAGAATTGGAACCAATTTGGGTGTGAGCCTGTGGTAATTTTTTGTGAGTTGAGTAATTCTGAATGATTTATTAAATAAATAAATACGTGCAGGGGTCTCCTACAAACTGTCTCGACTACAAGCTGTTTCGTTTTCGGCTAGATGTATATTCGGTCACTTTCCTCAACGTGAAATCTTCTGAATGGGAGAATCTGTGCAGGAATCTCTCACTAACTGACTCTAATTATACAAGCTGATGTTCCGTTTTCGGCTGGATGTATATTCGGTCACTTTCCTCAACGTGAAATCTTCTGAATGGGAGAATTTGTGCAGGAGTCTCTCACTAGCTGACTCTAGTACAAGGTGATGTTACGTTTTCGGCTAGATGTATATTCGATCACTTTCCTCAACGTGGAATCTTCTGAATGGGAGAATCCATGCAGGAGTCTCTCACTAACTGACTCTATACAGCTGATGTTTCAACGTTGGCTGCCCTGTTCCTGAAGGGCACTGGCGCGATTGTTGAATGAGCTTAATTGAATGATTGGTGCCATTTCTCAAGACAAAATTGTTGAGCAAATAGCTACTCAGTCTTCAACCTCGCCTGAACAACTGTAGTTGAGAAAATTAACCGGGTAGTTTGTTTGACAGGAGAAGTATAATATCAATTTATTTTCGTATTTATTCAGTTATTTATCTATCTTAAAATTTATCTAATATAAAATTGACAGGGTAGTTTGTCTGACAGAAGGAGTATAATATTTATTTATTAATTCATTTTTTATTTAATCAATTATTCATCAACCTTTCATTTTTATTTATCTATTTAATATAGAATCAACAGGGTAGTGTGTCTGACAGGAGGAGTATAATATTTATTTAATATATTATTTTTTATTTAATCAATTATTAATCAACCTTTCATTTTTATTTATCTATTTAATATAGAATCAACAGGGTAGTGTGTCTGACAGGAGGAGTATAATATTAATTTATCTATTCATTCAATATTTATTTATTTATTTATTCGTTGATATAATTACAAATCATATGAATATGATCGGGATAGAACAACAGGCATAGCCCAAAACTATTTTGTTCCCAAATTTTGAAAATAATGAAATGTCCGAAAAAATAGGTTATGTTCTTACTGAGGAAATTTGAAGTTCAAAGTTCTGTCCAAGAATATATATAAGCTAGAAATTTTGAATTTAGAATGATTAAAATACCAAATTATAGTTAAATTTTGCACTTAATATATCACCGCACTTTGAATAAATTAAGTTATTTCAGAAAATTTTGAAGCCAAAAATATACACAAAACTTTCAAGTGGGCACTTTTGATAAAATCATAATCATTTGTAAAAAATGATTTGAGACTTTGCAATCCATACATGGAGATTACAGCTTCAGTTATTACCAAACTGTATCATTAATATTGTGTTGATACTGTATCATATTATGATGATACTGTATCATTTTGTGATGATACGATAGTGAGGTCTACGTTATAATGGCAGTGTTTGATTAGCAATGATATTGCTATACTTGTCCATCATTCAACAAAGCCAATAGCCCTATCTCTTTCTCGCTTTGCTCTGTTGCCAGATCGTCTTTTAACAATGTAGACAAAATATCTCATTTTAATCATGTAAATTCATTATGAAATTATTGAAAAATATAATTTCTTGCTTAATAAAATATAATTGATTATTTTTAATGAGGATGAACAGTTAATATTACATCAATAAACCTGTATCAGCCACAGTCTATAGAAGGCACTGACAAGACATAGGATCGGCTACGATGTTCTGCTATCTTTCTCCACAGCCATTATAACGTGGACCTCGCTATATCAGAAATTACTATCGGCTTCAGTTAACACTGAAATTTGCAACATAACGGTCCTCTACCATAGCATAACTTCTTGTGTAAGCTTTTTTCTATTGTTCAGGTTACAGACGAACTATCTATAGTTTGTATAAAATAAGTTTTGAGATATGTCACTTCATACGAGGAAATTACAGCGTTCCCAATTTGTATGGAATTGTGACTTTCTCGAATTCTTCTAATTGACCACAGAATTGTTGGTAGAATATCATCCGCCAGCCAAGTGCTGAAAAAGTTCCAGAGTTGAAGGATTAGAATATTATTTCATTTTTTAATATAAAATAATACTAAAAATTGCAGAGATACGTTTTTCTTTTGATTATAACTCTCTTAAGTGTCGTAATAAGTGAGAATTTCATATCAAAACTAACAGATAACCCGTGCTCCACAAGGTTCCACTTGACCTACTGAAATCTTGCAGAATTGGAAATAGGCCTATAACCATCCTCGGTAAATTAAGAATCTATATGGAAAATTTCAAGTTAATCAGTTGAGTATTTGAGACGTGATGATGCGTCATTCGTGAATTTCCTTTTCCCTACGTGTATTTTTCTTCTTTGGAAATTTGAGAAAGTAGAATTTTACACTAGTTGACAACGTTTTGCTATCGTTTCTCTATCATAGGATAAATATTGTTTGGGGACTCATACATCTTGGTTTTCCTTTTCCTATCATTGTATTGTTTGTGCTAACCTGATAAATAAATAATAAAATAAAATCAGTTTGTCTGTTGAAGAAATTCACTTTGCAATTCGTCTGACAGAAAAACTTGATTGATGAAAATTGAATTTATTCAACTATGGATTTTCTTTTAATAATAATCAACTATGATATCCCTTGGAAAATTTCTCGCTAGTTAGTGTGAAATCTGTACATCAGAAGTACAAACTTTAAACTTATTGAGAAAATTTACTTGCCAATTTATATAAATTGACAAATATCTCTGTAGAATTAACATGTCAGGAGAATTTGTTACTACTAACATAGGGAGAAGATATCATAAGAAGATATGCCATGGTTTGTAGAATTCATTCAAAGTTTGGAAGTTTTGTATCAAATTCTGGCGTTGTGTGTCAAGTTGAGATGATACTGTATCATAATACTGACATGATACTGTATAATTTTATGGTGATACCATATTAAAGAAAAGATAGCACAAAAAGATATGCCATGGTATGTAGAATTCATTCAATTTTGGAAGTTTTGTATCAAACTATGGCGTTGTGTATCAAGTTGATATGATACTGTATCATATTGAGTTGATACTGTATTATTTTGTGTTGATACTGTATCATTTTATGGCGATAACATATTAGAGAAAAGATAGCATAAGAAGATATATGCCATGGTTTGTAGAATTCATTCAAAGTTTGGAAGTTTTGTATCAAATTCTGGCGTTGTGTGTCAAGTTGAGTTGATACTGTATCAGATTGTGGTGATGCTATATCATTTATAATGATACCATAGATAAAATATAGCATAAGAAGATATCCCATGGTAGAGGACTATTATGTTCCAAATTTCACTTCGTTTTTTTTTTTTGACAGGAATTTCTCTTTGTAGAATTCATTGAAAGTAAGGAAGTTTTGTATCAAATTATAGTGTTGTGTATCAAGTTGAGATGATACTGTATCATATTGTGGTGATACTGTATAATTTATTATGATACCAAAAAATAGCATAAGAGGATATCCCATGGTAGAGGACTATTATGTTCCAAATTTCACTTCGTTTTTTTGTTTGACAGGAATTTCTCTTTGTAGAATTCATTGAAAGTAAGGAAGTTTTGTATCAAATTATAGTGTTGTGTATCAAGTTGAGATGATACTGTATCATATTGTGGTGATACTGTATAATTTATTATGATACCAAAAAATAGCATAAGAGGATATCCCATGGTAGAGGACCATTATGTTCCAAATTCCACTCCATTATTTTGTTAGACCGGAATTTCTCTTTTTAAAATTCATTAAAAGTAAGGAAGTTTTGTATCAAATTTTGGAGTTATGTATCAAGTTGAGATGATACTGTATCATATTGTGTTGTTACTGTATAATTCATTATGATACTATAGAGAAAAGATAGCATAAGAGGATATCCCATGGTAGAGGACCATTATGTTCCAAATTTCACTCCAATTTTCTGTTAGACAGGAATTTCACTCCGAGGCTTGTCTACAGAAGTTGAAACTTGTTGAGCATATATCAGTAGAAAGTTTATCTGAATCGACAAAATCTCTTTTGAGGAAATTTATTTCTAGACAATCTGTGTTATCTAAGGCTCAACTCACACTCATATTATTTATTTGAATATTTTTCAAGTTTGTGATTTTGAAGTGCTTTTTTGGTGTTATTTTGTGTCTAATTCATCTAAATTTGAAATTTTTGTGCCTTAGGCATATATAATATATTTTTAAACTGGACATTTCTGTAAAGAATAGTGGAAGATACATAACCTAATTATTTTGGATTGCATTATTTATCAAAATTGGTAGAGAAGCAGTTTTGGGCTAAGCCTGTTGCTTCTCTCCCATATAATTCTGTCATGATTTATGTACCAGTAAATAAATAAATGTTCACACTCACGCGACTGAGGTCGAGAAGACACTGGACTCTAGTGGAGAGCATGTGTTTCCAAATGGTGACACTCAGACCAGTCGATTCTAGTCTCCGCGACGTCACCATTTCAAAACACATGCTCTCCACTAGAGTCCAGTCTCTTCTCGACCTGAGTCGCCTAAGTGTGAGTTGAGCCTTAATGGACAAAACCTCTTTTAAAAGGAAATTGATATCTATTTTTAGAGTATCTGTGTAAACTCTGTGGTGGAAATTCATTAGAATTTTTATGTAAATGGACAAAGCTTCTGTGGAAGTCAACATGTCAGGGGAAATTCTCCAGAATAAAGAAACCTTCAATGAACAATCGGCTGTTGAACAAGAATTGCAAGATCTCATGAACTCTGATAAAGTTCCAAGCCGGTTCAAGGTTGCAAGGGTTTCAGTGTCCGAATTGCTACCTAACCGTGACGTCAACAGATTGACTCCGACAATTTATGAAAATTCATCGTATGACTCGCGGCATTCAAGAAGTCTGAATCAGCTGACTCGGGAGGTTCTGCCTCGTGCGGAGCATTACAAGGATATCACATCGGTTCATCATGCTCAAAGGCCCACTCTTGAGGAATTGCATGAAGCAAGATTCTTGGAGAAGGTAAGTGATAAAATGAAATCGAATCATGCATTCTAATCTATTGCCTGCTATAGTACTAATTGAACGAGCGTCAGCGAGTTCTCACTTTTTACTCACTCAAGGCCAATTCAAAGCAGATAGTGCTATCGTTTCCTACCTCTGCATTGTTGCCAAGGTTTGGAAATTTTGTATCAAATTAATGCGATATTTGTATCATTGACCGAGCGAAGTGAGGTCTAAGATTCAAGTTGACGGTTTGGTATGTTCAAATGTTTAAATGTTTAAATGTTTAAATGTTTAAATGTTTAAATGTTTGAATGTTTAATTGTTTAAATGTTTAAATGTTTAAATGTTTAAATGTTTAAATGTTTAAATGTTTAAATGTTTAAATGTTTAAATGTTTAAATGTTAAATGTTTAAATGTTTAAATGTTTAAATGTTAAATGTTTAAATGTTTAAATGTTTAAATGTTTAAAGTTTAAATGTTTAAATGTTTAAACGTTTAAATGTTTAAATGTTTAAATGTTTAAATGTTTAAATGTTTAAATGTTAAATGTTAAATGTTTAAATGTTTAAATGTTTAAATGTTTAAATGTTTAAATGTTTAAATGTTTAAATGTTTAAATGTTTAAATGTTTAAATGTTTAAATGTTTAAAGTTTAAATGTTTAAATGTTTAAATGTTTAAAGGTTTAAATGTTTAAATGTTTAAATGTTTAAATGTTTAAATGTTTAAATGTTTAAATGTTTAAAGGTTTAAATGTTTAAATGTTTAAATGTTTAAATGTTAAATGTTTAAATGTTTAAATGTTTAAATGTTTAAATGTGTAAATGTTTAAATGTTTAAATGTTTAAATGTTTAAATGTTTAATGTTTAAATGTTTAAATGTTTAAATGTTTGAATGTTTAAATGTTAATGTTTAAATGTTTAAATGTTTAAATGTTTAAATGTTTAAATGTTTAAATGTTTAAATGTTTAAATGTTTAAATGTTTAAATGTTTCAATGTTTAAATGTTTAAATGTTTAAATGTTTAAATGTTTAAATGTTTAAATGTTCAAATGTTTAAATGTTTGAATTTTTAAATGTTTGAATGTTTAAATGTTTAAATGTTTAAATGTTCAAATGTTTAAATGTTTAAATGTTTCAATGTTTGAATGTTTTAATGTTTAAATGTTTGAATGTTTAAATGTTCAAATGTTTAAATGTTTAAATGTTTGAATGTTTAAATGTAAATGTTTAAATGTTTGAATGTTTGAATGTTTAAATGTTTAAATGTTTAAATGTTTAAATGTTTAAATTTTAAATGTTTAACTGTTTAAATGTTTAAATGTTTAATGTTTAAATGTTTAAATGTTTAATGTTTAAATGTTTAAATGTTTAATGTTTAAATGTTTAAATGTTTAAATGTTTAAATGTTTAAATGTTTAAATGTTTAAATGTTTAAATGTTTAAATGTTTAAATGTTTAAATGTTTAAATGTTTAAATGTTCAATGTTTAAATGTTTAATTTTAAATGTTTAAATTTTTAATGTTTAAATGTTTAAATGTTTAAATGTTTAATGTTTAAATGTTTAAATGTTTAATGTTTAATGTTTAAATGTTTAAATGTTTAATGTTTAAATGTTTAAATGTTTAAATGTTTAAATGTTTAAATGTTTAAATGTTTAAATGTTTAAATTTTTAATGTTTAAATGTTTAAATGTTTAAATGTTTAAATGTTTAAATGTTAAATGTTTAAATGTTTAATGTTTAAATGTTTAAATGTTTAAATGTTTAAATGTTTAAATGTTTAAATGTTTAAATGTTAAATGTTTAATGTTTAAATGTTTAAATGTTTAAATGTTTAAATGTTTAAATGTTCAAATGTTTAAATGTTTAAATGTTTAAATGTTTAAATGTTTAAATCTTTATATGTTTATATGTTGCACATTTACAGTGAAACGTGGTGATAGATTTTCATGAATTTTGACAGGTATGTTCCTTTTTCAATTGCGCGTCGACGTATATACAAGGTTTTTGGAAATTTTGCATTTCAAGTATAATATAAAAGGAAAAAGGAGCCTCCTTCATACGCCAATATTAGAGTAAAAATCAGACTATAGAATTATTCATCATAAATCAGCTGACAAGTGATTACACAGATGTGTGGAGAAGCCAGTCTATTGCTGTATTCCCATAAGGTCTATAGTTTCAATCAGGTACTTGTGGATGAGAATACTGCGTGAGGTCTACTGTTCACAGAACTACTAGTATTAAAGCTGTGCCTATAGTGGAGAAGATTGTTTTAATTTTCGGAACAAAATATTCCAAATTAATATTTATTTTACCGTTTTGAGTGCTAAGTGGAAGGTATTTTGCTGTCAATTCGGATCTTAATCTTTCTAAATTCAAAATTAATATTGTTTCAAGTGTTTGTGTTTTTTATTCAATGTGGGAATCAGTGAAGAATTGGAAAGTCACACATAACCTTCATTTGAACAATTTATTTTATGGAATTGGGATGAAAAGAAGTTTTGGACTGTAGTCTGGTTCTCTGTCCTTAACTTGATTGTAAATGATAAATAAATGTTCCTAACTGAGGTCCACATTATAATGGCAGTATTTGATGAACATTGATGCTGCCATCCTTGTCTATAATTCCACACAGCAGATAGCGCTATCCTTTCCTACCTCTGCACTGTTGCCAAAGTTTGGAAGTTTTGTATCAAATTATGGTGTTATGTATCAAGCTCAGTTAATACTGTATCATTCCGTATTGATACTGTATCATTTTGTGGTGATTTTAGTATCATCTTTGTATCATCTTATTATAGTGAGGTCCACGTTATAATGGCAGTATTTGATTAACATTGGTGTTGCTATCTTTGTCTATCATCCCAAAAAGCAGATAGTGCAATCCTTTCCTACCTCTGCACTGTTGCCAAAGTTTGGAAGTTTTGTATCAAATTTTGATGTTGTGTATCAAGCTCACATGATACTGTATCATTTTGTGTTGATCTCAGTATCATTTTTGTATAATCTTCCTATAGTGAGGTCCACGTTATAATGGCAGGGAAGAGAGATAGACAAACAACCTCTGTCTTGTCAATGCCTTCTATAGATGGTAGCTGATTGATGTAATATTAACTGTTCATTTTCGTTTAAAATAATCAATTATGTTCTATTGAGCTATAAATTATATTTTCCAATAATTTCATAACGAATTTACACAATTAAGAAGAAATATGTTGTAATAATTTATAAATTCTACATTGTTAAAAGACGATTTGGTAACAGAGCAAAGCTAGAAAGAGATAGCGCTATCTGCTTTGTTGAATGATAGGCAAGGATAGCAGTACCATTGCTAATTGAACACTGCCATTATAACGTGGACCTCACTATAGTCCTACTATTATCAAATGGAGTAATGATTTTTATCATTATTATAATGATAATTAACATATTTTATTATATTTTATATTATCATCATCATCATTATCTTTAATCTATATTATAAAGTAAGGAGTAATATTGTAATGAATGATGCATCATCACGACTCAACTACTCAATTGATTAACTTGACATTTTGCATAATATAGATTCTAAATCTACCGAGTATAATTGTCGGCCTATTTCTATTTTTATCAATCTATTAATGCAACGTTGTGGAGCTAGAAAGAGATAACACCATCCGCTTTGTGGAATGATAGACAAGGATAACAACACCAATGTTAATCAAACAGTGTCATTATAAACGTGGACCTCACTATAGGAAGATGATACAAAAATGATACTGAGATCAACACAAAATGATACAGTATCATGTGAGCTTGATACACAACATCAAAATTTGATACAAAACTTCCAAACTTTGGCAACAGTGCAGAGGTAGGAAAGGATAGCGCTATGCGCTATCAACACAATAAGATACAGTATCAACAAAATTTGATACAGTATCAACCCAATATGATAAAGTATCATCTCAACTTGATACACAAACACCGGCTTTGTGGAATGATAGACAATGATAGCAACACCAATGTTGTTCAAATACTACCATTATAACGTGGACCTCACTATAGTAACAGACGCACATTGCCTCGCCGAGGCATACGCGTGAGACTGGCGTTTCAACCTGATTGACAATTGGACTCAATTCTGCAGAGGAAGATTGAAATTAGCGTAGCCTATTAAAAAGCTAATATTGCTTCTGCAATTGCTTAGTATGTTGACATCTGACTGCATCTAATTGAAGATTAAATTGTGTATTTAATTGAAGATCCTATAGTGAGGTCCACGTTATAATGGCAGTGTTTGATAAAACTTGATAAACTGAAAACTTGTCCTACTGGGATCGTGAATAATTTAAAATAGGCCTATAACTATCCTCGGTGAATTGAGAATCTCTATGCAGAGTTTCAAGTTAATGAGTTGAGTAGTTGAGACGTGATGATGCGTCATTCGTGAATTTCCTATCCCCTACCTGTT